>NW_010544278.1:0-1776 GCF_000687285.1 Phaethon lepturus | reverse complement strand
GGAATGGGCATGCCAAAAGTGGTAGGAAGGCAGTTTTATCCACGCTCTTCTCTATTTAGGATCTGGCTCATTATATGAAGCCATATACCTCAAGGAACCACATCCACTTACCTTGTGAGGTCCCTTCCCTCCGTTCTCCACCACTATAACGGAATTGGGGTTTCTACACTAGTATTTTGTGCCAAGTCTATATGAAGGACCATCACTGTGTGGCCATGGTCTCCCACAACATCTGTGTTTCACTATAAAAACAAACCCATCCCAAGCGTAGGACATGCAGCAGACAGAGCCTGCACAGACTCTGGGCTTGCCTTGTACTAGCTATTAGTACTGTGACCAAGACCAAGCTGCAGCCACAGCACTGCTTGACATGTATTTTCCAGCTTAGACTCCCTTGAACACATTTCTATATGCAAATAAAACTGACATTAATGAAGTTATTCCTCCTACAGGCTGGGAAGGAAGAAAATAAGCCAGTTATTATAACTATTGTTAAATATTTAGGAGTAAGACCCCCACTTCCAAGATGAATGAATGGATAGAGATATTCAGCCCAGTTACATTGTTAATAATTTACACTATATTTCAAACTGCATATTAAATCTGCCCAATGCATAGCCTCTACTCAGAATTTAAAATATCAACTTAGTTTATTGATTAACTTAATTTTCTGCTGAATACAGCACCTACTTTGCATTTCAGAATGAGGCTTCATTATATTTGTATCTTTGTTGTTTTCTTCCACCGGGAAACTGACCCCAGAAATTTCATTATTCTGTAATAATATATATAGCATTAACACCTATTTGAGACACAATCCTCAGAATGCAAATACAGGAGCTGACACGATGATTTAATTGAATTTTACATGCCAGTTTGGAGTCACTTTCATTTAAATCCAACTTAGATGTGGCTGACAGTTTGAATATCACTACGCTGTAAGCCAAGAAGACAAACCAGTCAACCACAGCTTTGCTAACTATATGGATTTCCCTTTTCACTAATGTAATTCCCTCCAGTTTACATTTCTTGTAGGTAGTATCTTTGGAAGTAAACAATTGCAGGAAGAAAACACCAGGTTCAAAGATGGCTTGACTCACCCCATTGTAGGTGGTCACGTGAGGTCTGGGGCCACGCTCTGGGGACAGCAGAGCTGGCAGGCACAAGACCTTTATGTTCAAAAACTTAATTTTTACTATTTATTTTAGTGTATGAAACAGCTGCTTCATAGTAAGACAAACTTGGCAAGTCTGAGGCATCAAAGTTTGACCAAGTTTTGCAAGGTATGATTTATAGTTCCCTTTCTCTTGTACAGTATGTGGGGAAGCCAAGAGTGAATAATCCTTTTGGGTATCAGGAATCCAAAAACCTCGTATCCTAGCAATAGCCAGCAGGAGGCAACTGCTCTAAACATATTTTTGTTAGATTTTGGCAATACGGTTTCTTACCAGGGTTCATCTAAACCTGGAGAGATTATATGATATTCCTACTTCATATAAGTGGCCTATACCATACGGTAGAATAGGTAGTTCACAAAAAACAGAGAATGACACCAATGCAACAAGTGCAAAACATTTTTTAAAGAGAAACTTATTTATTTTAAAAATTAAACCTAAAAATAGAACACCCATACACACGTGATTTTAGAAGCAGGGGGAAACATACTCATTTGGAGTAGTTTTGCATAGCCACACAGCTTAGATTTTATTAGCTGGTTAGATTTTATTTAAAAAAAAAAGGTTGGATTTTATAAAAATATATAAAAATTTATATAAT
>NW_010544277.1:0-9713 GCF_000687285.1 Phaethon lepturus | reverse complement strand
CTTAGCTGCCGACTGGGGCTAAACCACAACAGTATGGAAGTAGATTATTTTAGATGTAGCTAAAGAGACTCAAAAGACTATATGCAACATTTGTAGCATCATTGTGAGAACTTGCATCTCTTAGATAACCTCTGAACTGTTGTCTAGAACTATGTCAAGACATAAGCTTAAATACTGATCAATTATTGTTTGCACTATTATTTACTACTGCTTGGCACCTAGACAATCCCCTGTTCTGGGAGCTCTTTTACTCAGTAGTGTAGGCATAAACCTGGAAGACTATAGTGTCTGATGCTTGTTGATTATCATAGCATCGATGGGTTGAGAAGATAATCTGGGATGTATCCAGACAGTCCTCACAATGTTAAACAAAGCAATATTTAGACACGAAGTCAGAAGGAAGTTTACAAGCCCAAATAAAATTCTTATCAGTAGTGTCACCTGACTATCTTCAGAAACCTAATTTATATGTCTTGAAGACAGAAAGCAGGGTGAGAGAATCAGACAATAGATAGGAATGCACACACAGATGTGTTCCAGCACTTTCAGGTTTTTTGACAAGTTTATGGTTAAACTTCCAAACCATTTTTGCCTCATGGTAATCACTTTATAGTATAATCATACATCTTTTCATATATACCATAGCTGGATATGTAAAGATGTTTTATAATTTAAGAAAAGACAAAAATTTTTCTTAAAAGGGAGCCAAACAGCTAATTGAAGCAATTACATGTCTTCAGTGACTTTGCAAAAAGCCTAGGAACCTTCACAAGGCAGTTAAATTATATTGACTGTTATGGTGGGAGTTGTTAAGACTTGGCTTAGGAAATGCTACAGAATAAATATGCTTTTTTCATTATATAAGTAGGTGCTTATATTAAGAGTTAAGTCCTGTTAGAATTCCTATATAGTCAATGGAAAAAAATGTTTCCTTCAGAAAGTGATGCAGAGAATATGTTACTGCTCTGCGTCATCCTCTGTTTTAGCTTTTTTTTTCTTATTGACTATATAGATAGTGTGGAGAAACTAGCTGCTTTTCAGGACCTTGAGGGCACCAACAGGCCTTGATGACCCTGCCATAAAGGAGGCCCAGCACCCCATTTCAACTCAGCCCAGAGCTGCCAGTCATAGCCCTAGTGATATGCTGCCATAGAAGTGCCTTTTCCCAGTTCATTCTTGAATTGTTTGGATTTCCTGGGCTAATCTAACACTTGAATTATTACCTTGCTTTCACGCGCTGATCACTGGACCACTGATGTGAGCCACTGCTATCACAGTGCTTTTCCGTTTGCCCAGCCCAGGTGCTGTGGGACTTTGCCCTGGCACTGAGGGCGTATTTTACCTACCCTGTGGTTGTCCCCAGCTCCTGGCTTGTCTTCCCTTGTGGAGCAGTCCTGCTCTTACTGCTGCCTGACATTCTTAATGCAAGCACCCAACTTCAGATGCTTACATAAAATTGTTCCAGTCAGTTTCATAAACACAACATCTAATGTAATGTGAGACTGAAGAGTACCAAGATTTCCAAAATAACAGAACTCATGCAATGAGAAATACACCATTTTGAGGTATGACAAAAGTGATGGAAATTAACAATGGAGATACAAGGATAAAGTTCAAGGTTGTCCTATAAGTATGGTACAGCTTGTTATCAGGACTGTGCCAGTGTGCACAGCTAATGCACTTAGTCTTTCATTCCCTTGGTGGTCCAGAAAATGGTCAGATAGTCTCTCTATAGATGTGACAATGGACTGACTTGAAATAAGGTATCACCTGAACTGCCACCTTCACATTTAGGTATTTCACACACTCTCCACATGGAAACTTTGGACAATCCCAGAGATTTCCCCAATTCTTGCTGTGCCTAGACTGATTGAAAGGTACCACGTTTCTGTTTCATTATGTTGACTAATATCTTGTGTGGATAATGAGGCCATCCTAGAGATTAGCCTATGTGGTTCCTGCTGCAGAACTTATCAAACTGTATATAACTAAGACCCTTGTAAAGAGTCAGCAGCTGCAGGAATGGTCCTATAGGACAGTCTTCTTCTATATATAGCTAAGATAGTTAGGAGAGGCTTTGTACATAGTTTTAAGATATTGAAAAAAATATTTTGTGTTCACTGGAGTGATCACATAGGGCTATTTGGCAGCTGGATTACAGGAATTCACTAGAACAACATTTTAGGGAAGTCTCACTTGGTCCAGATGAAGATACCATTGCTATCAAACCTCTGTCACCATTCAGACAGCGATTGATCATCTTATCCAAACAGAGTTGTAATAGGCAAATTAGCTTTTAAAAAATTTATTATTTTATTAAACAAACTGTCACTTCATCAACATCTCTGCAGCAGAAGTGATATGTGGAGGCCAGCCATTGTACTCACAGGCATCTCAAAAGGTATTCTGTAGCTAGATAAGTATGTTTGGGCAACTGAATTGTATGAAGCTGTGCCTTTGGCCAGGGTCTTTAATGTGCACTGATGACTGACTTCATCTACTTGGAACTTAAAATACAAAGATCTTTTCTGAAGACATCACTGAGGAGGTAGCAACATCAGCAGAATTTCTATATCTACCTCTTGGATAAGATGCTTTCCCAAGAAACAAGAGATCTGGGAATGCAGAAGAACTACAAAAACAAGTGCAGTTCAAAAACAAAGCTTTATTTATTTATTTTCAAGTGGGTGCCAAACCTGGCTGTCATGGGGCTCTTTTAAAACATTATTAATCAAGACAGACAATCATGGAAATGAAAGGTGGCAAAGCTTACCGGATGGAGAAAGGAAAAAACAAGAACCCAAGTCTCTACTGAAGACATAAGGGTCTCTGGGATGCTCAGTGTTCTCAGCTTATAAAAACATCTGTGTATCTTATTTAGTGTCATTTTAGTGCACAAATAGCCCGAGGAACATTTACTCTCAGGGAAAAGCTATATCAGGCCTTCAGCCTGTTGTACCAGAGAAAGATGTCAAATGAACTAAAGGGTATTCCTCTAAGAGAGTGACACGGATGATGGCCCAGCTGAAATACCTCTACACCAATGCATGCAGCAGGGGCAAAAAACAGGAGTTGGAAGCCACTGTGTTGCTTGAAAGTTATGATGTGGTGGCCATTACTGAAACCTGGTAGGATGAATACCATGACTGGAATGTAGTTATTGATGGCTACAAGCTGTTTTAGAAGGAACAGGTGAAGAAAGAGGAGTGGAGGTGTTGCCCTCTAAACCAAGAAATGGAGAGAGTGTGAAGAGCTGTCTCTGAAGAATAGCCACGAGCAGGATGAAAGCTTATGAGTAAGAGTCAGAGACCGAAGTAACAAAGAAAACCTCGTGGTTGGTGTGTACTACATGCCGCCCGATCAAGGGGAGTCTACTGATGAAGCCTTCTCACTCCAGCTACAAGAGGCATCGCGCTCACAAGCTCTCATCCTGCTGGGGGACTTCAGCCACCCCAACGGCTGCTGGAAAAGTAGCACGGCAAACTGTAGGCAGCTCAGGAGACTCCTGGAGTGCATGGAGGATAACTTCCTAGGCCAGGTAATAGGCAGCCCTACCAGAGGGCATGCCATACTGGACTGGGTGGTCACCTATGCAAGCAAGCTAAGTGGAGACATCAAGAATGGAGGCAGGCTGGGCTGCAGTGGTCATGCACTGGTGGAGGTCACAGTACTGAGGGATATGGGACAAGCATAGAATAAAGTCAGGACCCTGAAGTTTCAGAAAGCAAACTTCCAGCTCTTCAGGGAATTAGTCAATAGGACCCCGTGGGAAACTGCCCTCAGGGACAAGGGAGCAGAACTGAGATAGCAGATCCTTAAGAATGCTTTACACAGAGCTCAAGACCTCTCAATCGCATGACCTCAAGACCTGCTGGGCAAACTAAAAGGCAAGAAGGGAATACACAGGCAGTGGAAGCAGGGACAGGTATCCTGGGATGACAACAGGGATGCTGCCCGGTTTTGTAGGGATGGGGTCAGGAAGGGCAAAGGGCGGCTGGAGCTGAACTTGGCAAGGGATGCAAAGGATAATAAGAGCTTCTACAGATATGTCAGGCAGAAAAGGAAGATAAAAGAAAGCATACCCTGTTTGATGAACTTGTCTGACAGATTGGTAACAACGGACGAAGAGAAGGCTGAGGTACTCAATGACTTCTTTCTTTCAGTCTTCACTGGCAGTGTCTCTTCCCACACCTCTCAAGTGGGTGGTCTCCAAGATGAGGACTGGAGGAGCAAAGTCCCTCCAACTGTAGATGAAATCAGGTTCGAGACCACCTGAGGAACCTGAATATACACAAGTCTATGGGACCTGGTGAGATGCATCCCAGGATCTCGAGGAAATTGGCTGACGTACTTGCCAAGCCACTCTCCATGACATTTGAAAAGTCATGGCAGTCAGGTGAAGCCCCTGGAGACTGGAAAAGGGGAAACATCTCACCCATTTTTAAAAAGGGTTGCAAGGAGGATCCTAGGAACTACTGCTCTCTCAGCCTCATCTCTGTGCCTGGGAAGATCCTGGGATAGATCCTCCTAGAAGCTATGCTAAGGCACATGGAGGACAGGGAAGTGATTCGAGACAGCCAGCATGGCTTCACCAAGGGCAAGTCCTGCCTGACTAACCTAGTGGCCTTCTAGGATGGAGTGGCCACATCAGTGGATAAAGGAAGAACTACTGATGTCATCTATCTGGAATTCTGTAAGGCTTTTGACACAGTCGCCCACAACATTAATTTCTCTAAATTGGAGAGATATGGATTTGATGAGTGGACTGTTGGAATTGGTTGGATGGTCACACCCAGAGAGGAGTGCTCAACGGCTCAATATCCAGAAGAAGATCGGTGACGAATGGTGTCTCGCAGGGGTCCGTACCGGGACCAGTACTCTTTAGTATCTTCATCAAAGACGTAGACAGTGGGATTGAGTGCACCCTCAGCAATTTTACAGACAACACTAAGCTGAGTGGTGTAGTTGACACACCTGAGGCATGGGATGCCATCCAGAGGGACCTGGACAAGCTCTAGGCACGGCCCCATGTGAATCTCGTGAGGTTCAACAAGGCCAAATGCTGGGTTCTGCACCTGGGTCAGGGCAACCCCCAGTGTCAATACAGGCTGGGGAATGAAGAGATTGAGAGCAGCCCTGCCGAGAAGGACTTGGAGTATTGGTGGATGAAAAGCTGGACATGAGCCAGCAACGTGTGCCCACAGCCCAAAAGGCCAATCATCTCCTGGGCTGCACGTAAAGCATCATGGCCGGTAGGTCAAAGGAGGTAATTCTGCCCCTTTAACTCCGTTCTGGTGAGACCTCCCCTGGAGTCCTGTGTCCAGCTCTGGAGCTCTCAGCACAGGAAAGACATGGACCTGTTGGAGCAGGTCCAGAGGAGGGCCACAAAAATGATCAGAGGGATGGAACACCTGGATCTCTTGATAAAGGATCTCTTTTAAAATAGTGTAGCATCTGAAATGAAAATATATGTGACCCACATTTCAAATTCTTGGTGTCACATGAAGACTACAGTGGACCTAAATGAAATTTAAGCATGTTTTTTAAACAAATATCGCTTGGTATGAGAATTTTCAAGTTTGGCTTTGCTTAATACGGGTAGTGACCTAGCAGAAGTAAAGGTCATTGAAGAATAGGGTTTTTTTAATGATAAAAATTCTTCTTATCATAAATCATGGAACAACTGCAGCACACTTAGATGCAGTGTTTCATTTTTTAAGTGAGTTAACTGGTGGAATGCTTAGAAAGAAATAAGAAATGTAGATACATTGTACCAAAAATGGGTAAAGGTTAATAGTGATCCACTGAATAAAAAATTGTATGCAAACTCCAATTTGACTCATTACTTTTATGCTTATCATGAATTTATCTTTTTTTTGTGCTATTCTAAATTTTACTTCTATTTTCTCTTTTGATCTTTTTTTTTTTTTTGCAATCTAACTGTTCCCAGAAGTCCAGCTATGTAATGACAGTGAATTGGAGGTTTGAGAAATGACAGTCCTTAGTGATTGCTGTTTATATGACAGTAAAAAATAACTATAATTTTTGCACGTTTTGTCTTTATCTAGCAGTGTGGGCTAGTCCCCAGGAACCTACCTGTAGGGATGGTAAATATTAGTCCCCAGCATTCCGGCCATTTTCTTATTTCTATGTTTACATTTGCTTTCGCTAAATTCTACTTTTATTTATAAGTGGCCATGATATTGTTTGTATTTCTTGATTAGATAATATATTTTATCCATTTGTGATGTTTCTAAACTCCACCACAGAACTTACTGTATATGCCATGAAGAATTTAATCAACTAATACTATTATAAATACAGCTTAATACTATTATAAATACTACTTTGATTATTTTGCATTAAGTTAAAGGAAGGAAAATTGAGAATTCATTTGAGTGGTTTTTTTTATCACTTAATGTTTAATTAGAAAATTATTTTCTTACTGTACTCAAGCTTCAGAAAAAAAAGCTTGTCAAGTTATTAAAATAAGTGCTTGGAATTATTATTCACACAGAGTACAAAAAAAACCCCACCAGAAAATCTCTATAAACAGAAGTTTATCTATGCCCTGTCCATGCTGTTGATGGATTTTTGTTTGTTTTTCTATTGTCTGTTTGTCAACAAATATTTCTGTTGACTAGGAAAACATTAGCAAATAAGCAGATGGTTATTTTGGTTACTAAAAAGTAAGAAGTGTTAAAGACACTAGAGCTTTATGTGATGGCACATAACTTCTCCTCATTGAACAAACAATATTATACAATATAGTTAACTATATGGCATATTTATGAACAGTGTAAGCTTAGGAAATAATATGGTTTTTAACTTCTGAGTAATTTTTTTAAATTCACTTAGTCACAATTTATCTTTAAGTGCTCAACAAGATACAATGATAAGAAAAAGATGTTCTCAGTTTTTAATTAGGTCTTAATGATCTCATGAAACACAGACTCAGCTGTTTGCAGTACAATAAAACTTGTTAAAATTACAGTGTTTCTTCCTGCTTATGTACTTCTATGCGTTAAGAAATATTTAATGAGAACTATTGGATAGAAAAAACTTTCAACATTAATGCCAGAAATAAAAGTTATTTTTTTCTGAGATTTTGGTCAGAGCTGGTAAGTAAAAGGACAGCCATTCACCTTCTTCTCTTTGTACAATGCCAAAATATTTACACAAAATTCAAAATGACCAAATTAAATGCATGAACCACTATTTGTCAGAGCTTTTGAATTTACTGACAGACACAGTGTACATGCCTACTGCAAACTTCCCAGCTTGCACATGGGCAAAGAGAATAGCTTTTGAATTACAGTCTCACCTTTTGTGTCCTAGAACGCAGAAAGCAATACTTCAAACATCAGCCTGTCATTGTACTCTTCCAGTATTTTAGCTGGAATACTTTAGCAAATATCTGCATCTGCAGTGTTGTTTCTTTAAATACAATTTGATCATTGTACCCTATGGGACATGACTGCTATTTCAGATAATGTCTTTTGAGTTTCAAATACTTTTTTTAGCTTGAAAAAGGATATTTTGCTTTATAACTGAGAGAATGATGGCTAGTTAATGTAACAAAATCTGGAGCTTCATCTGGCAAACATCAGGTTTCAGACATTATGGAACATATAGGTTTGTTCTTCCTCATGGAGTCTACCTCTAAATTTTCGCTCCCCTGTTACTTTTATGAGAATAAATATAAGGAAAAGAAGACACTTAATCAAACAGAAACAGTTTATTGGAACAATAAATCAAAATTTACAGACTTTGAAATAAAGAATTAGCTGCGATGTTGAACTGGTGTTTTGAATCAGATGACTCAGTTTTTCTTTTTGGAATAACAAGTCTGGGGGGAAGGGGGGGGCTGTGGTTTATTTTTTGTTCTGTGAGGTTTTTTGTTTGTTTGTTTGTTTGTTTTTTCCAAATAAAACATACTTAGAAAAAATAGTTTCAGTTACTTGGTAAACTTCATATGTTTACTCATGAATGTAATAATACTCAGAACTGTATTCATGGAATTAAAGAACGAAAAAAACTAAGAAAAATCTAACTTCTTGTATCCAAATATAATTCAGTTTTTACAAGTATATTATTATGTTGAAAACAATTTAGAAACAAATGTCAGGTTTTGGCATAAAAATAAGAATATATGTGGCAATATTTTAAATGATGATGAATTGAGACCACAATTCTCAAATAACTGTTTAATCACTGTCTAAGGTTTTCAGTTGGCAAGTACTGTCAAAATTTGTTGCAAAATGTTACTGGTGGGATTTCACAGCACACACCATTAAGTGATGGTATATTTTTTAAGTGATGTTGTCCACGATGTTAAAAACATTGTCTTCACCATCCTTGTCTTCATCCTTCTTGTCTCCACCAACTCACAAAAAAGGTTTCATCACACCTGCTGTATAGAGCTGAACATATGAGTGAATTGTTCAGACGATTCTCTGTAAGTTCTCTCTGAGTTTAGATGACCAGGTAATATCAATTTCCAAACCAGTTTGCTTTCACTTCCAGCTTAAAAGGAAATGTTGTACCTTTCCTAAACTGCATCGAACCATACGTTATAGCTTCCAGAATAATTTTTATTTTTCCTTATTGCACCTCAAACTAAAGAAGAAAATGACCACAGGCTCCAGAAGGTTCTCTTGGTTTCTGCCTGTTTTTTTATGGTCTGGAGTGTGTTTATGGCCTCCCATCAGACCTCCACCAATTACTGACTATAAATTGTTGGTGTTAATTTTCAGAGCCACTACTATGAAAAAAAGTTAAGTTACACAAATGAGATCTCATTTTTATGATTTTTTTTTTTTTTTAACAAGATGGTTGTTTAAGCCCAGGAAGAACTTGGAAGCAAAAGCCTTCTCTTCTCTTGAGAGAATTTGATTACTGAACAGTTGTCTTGGGGAGAGTTGGAAACTGAAGGTTCTGATCATTCAGTAAACTATACATGCAAAACTTTTCTCTAGAACTTTTCAATGTTTGTTCAGCTTCATTTCCTACAACTCTCACAATCCCACAAATTTCCATATTTTTTCTCATCATGAAAAAAGAAATTTTATCATGAAATCTGACCAATGAGGTCTGAAATCCTTGATTCTTTGTAGTCACCTACAGACTTTTCTGTAAAATACTGACCATGAAGTGAAGGTACTCAGTATTGAATGAAACTATGAACACGATGATGGATGACAATATGAAACATTCTAAGAGAGCCAGCATCTATTCTTCTTACTCATTGCTCAACACTTAAACTGTAGTATTTCTGAAATGTCATAATTTCATGGGTAAATTTCTTGCATTGGAATCAATAGCAAGAATTTAATACATCAGAATGACAAAATATCTGTTAGTTAGTGCAATGTCTATCATTTATGGAAGTGGTCAGCAATAAAGCCATAGCAGTCTCATATTTTGCATGGTCCCTTTTTAAAGACATTGCAGGGAGGCCTTCCAGTTTCTTGAAGGGCCTTTTTGAGTGCACAGCTGTACTTCTGGTGGTTCCCAAACTGGCTAATCCTTGTTCTGATTTAGGAAATGCTGAAACTTCTTTGCTTGTAGGAGGCATGATGTTTTCCCAGCCACTCTTGGATTATCTTATAGCAATAGAATTCAGAAAAATTTCCATCTCTGTTGGAGGCTGTATTTGTTTCTTTCAAATGTGAACTTTACTAAATTTTATTTTATTTTATTTTATTTTATTT
>NW_010544276.1:508-711 GCF_000687285.1 Phaethon lepturus | reverse complement strand
AAGTGTTTTGCCCATTACTCTCTCTCTTTCTAACTATCTCCATTCCGATACACTTGCCAAGCAGTCTCCAGCAATTTCTCTAAATCTCTCATGTGGCGAAATGATCACGCCCAGCCTCCAGCTCTGATCAGGACTGAGTGCTTTATTTTTCTTCTGCCTTTCTATTTATAAGATACAAATACGGATCTGGACTATGCAGTAGC
>NW_010544276.1:0-387 GCF_000687285.1 Phaethon lepturus | reverse complement strand
AAAACTTGGTTATCCACTGTCCCCAGCAGAGTTCCAGCCAAAACCAGAGCCTGTACTTGGGGTCTGGCCACTCTCACAACCATCTACTTTTCTGCCTCACTAAACACCGCATCCAACATTACATGCACATCCTTGTAATCAGGATCAAACAGTACTCTAAGCTCCCATTCTGTGAATCTTTAAATATCTTTGTCCAATGCTACAAGCCGAGCAACATCTTTTTTGCTTCCTATTTCATTTATTATTGTCTTTTTCTATTGCCAGGACCATAGGATCCTGGGGTGCTAAATTGATTCCACATTCTTTTTGCCATTCAGGGTGGTTTCGCAGTGAAAAACATATCTGCATAAACCACGTCATCCCATTTTCCTTCTCTCTGAAGGAACA
>NW_010544275.1:33372-48259 GCF_000687285.1 Phaethon lepturus | reverse complement strand
GGGTTGATGGTTGGACTTGATGATCTTATAGTTCTCCTCCAACCTTAATGATTCTATGAATCTGTGATCTTCACATTTGGAGGACCCTTTGTGACTGAGGCACCGACCAAAAACCCCTTTGGAAGAAGCAGCACTGTCCAGTGAAGACCAGCTTGTGGCCAGTACGTATCTCCTGTGGCAGCAGGCCACTGGGCAGCCACATGGCCTTGTGAAAGAGTGCTTGGTCTCTTGGTCACCTTGTAGATGGCTCTGGGAATGATCAGTGATCCCATCACCCTTTTTGAGGACGAACCCCCTCATGAAAATAGAGTGGCATTTTCTGACATTGCCTGTATACTAAAAAAAAAGCATAAGAAGCAAAATGATATTAAAATGAAAGACATGAGAAATTAGCTACTCCATTAAAAGGCAGATACAGAGAAGTTAAATACTTGCCTAAGATGTATTTTGCTGCTGCTGATTTCTGTCAGACTTTCAAGTATTTTCTGGTTAGTAGATTGACCTGTTAAACTGACTGTCAAAAATACCCTACACAGACTTCCAGCACAGAAAGCATCTCCGTTAATGAATCTACCCTGAAATTTGCCTCCCCTGGAGTTGAGACTGACTTGGGAGAGAAGTTCCTCCTTCACCTTACTCAGTTTTTGTTTGCAAGCAAATTGGCCTATGGGACTTTTCACAAACCCTTACAAATAATTTAATCAGCGCAATTGTTCAAGCCATCACTGCTTTTCCTCGTGTTCATCTTTACCTTATCTGGTTTCCCTTTTGTTACTTAATGATGCTTTTGGAATCTCCCATCCAGCTGGAAAGACATCACTTGTCTGGGTATCTTAGTAGCTACAAACCCCATCATAGTTACAAAAGAGAAATATGCCTTTTCCTGCCAGACAGATGGACAGTGCTGAGTTAAATCACTCTGAATATGCATGAGTTTAAGAACGTAATTTTTTAATGCCGTATAACTTCCATAGTAGTCATTATTCTGACGTCTGACCGAGAATGATGAATATGGCTCATTGGAAGTCCTTGACAGAAATCAGGTATAATCATAAATAAATAAGCTCGGGGTATTGCTATGTCTGGATCAGGTGATCTTTAATTATGGCTTGTTGAGTTACTGGAACTCTGAAGTATAATTTCTCTGTGTATCACCTTTAGCCCCGTTACCATTTATAAGAAGTGTTCGCAATTTAACCGGGTTGCTCATTAGCCGTTTTCAAAAGCGGAATGTTGCTTGTCACTGCTGATGTAACAAGTCCGGGCTCGGGCTCCCTGCGCAGCAGTCAACAAAGCCTGAGCCTATGCAGCGGTCCTGCAGCGCGTGAGAACTGGACATTGGCCTCCCTGGTGACAGGGCTCTGGATACACATCTCAGGTGCCACAGCAGGTGACTCGCTGGAAGGAGCCAGTAGTCACTGAAAAAGACGGAGTGTCTGGCCCCAGCTTTATTTTGGACAAACCTGCCTTGTCAGTCATTGGGAAACCATCTGTGAGCTGATTAACCTTGATCATAATCTGTTTCTCTTGGTTGCTGAGGCAACTTTGTGCCAAAATATTTTGGGGTGGGTATAAATCTCCTGTCTTCTTGGGTCACAGTACCGGCGCGCTTACAGTAGGGTGTCAGTTTCTGTTTGTTCAAGGCAGTAAGGAATGTGTCTAAGTTAATTATTACTTGGGATTTTTGTGCATCTAAGTCTCTCAAACAGAAGAACATTGTTAAACAGTTCAGGCAGCACCGACGCTTTTCTTATCTTCCTGTACATATCCCAGATTGATTCTGCCATGCATATTCACAGGGAGTTGTATCTAATTCTGCATGTGGGACTATGCCGTAGGATCTTATCTGGCAGGTGCAAGGTTGGAAAAATACAATTAAAATTTTTCTCCTGATTTTACATTTCCCAGTAACTAAGAAATGTGTATAGCAAAAACACTTGTTGCAACTCCAGAGTGCACCTGAAAATCAGCTTGCTTGTTTGTTTTTCTGATCTGTTTACTGGTTTTAAGATGATAAATAGTAGTGTATGAAGAATTTTCATAAGCATGTCAAATGCTATATATACCTTTGTTGATATAACGTGAGTGCAGAAAAAATACTTGATTTAATGCAAACCTCAATAAATACAAGTCAAACATAAGCTGAACATTAAACAAATGCATTGCAGTTCCAAACAAATCATAGACACGAGATTAGGTCCATCACTGCTCTCCTCTGGCTCTGCCCACTCCTTATAGTAAGCCTGGGATGTGCCCGCAACTCCAGCACTGCCAGTCCGCCCACAGCCACTCATCCCTTTCTTTTTCACATCCCAGTTCCTTTCACTAATGGCCAGAGCTGGAGATGAGCTTGGAAGGAGAGGAGGAGTCTATTTTGCAAATGAGAAACACTGTATGAAAAGTTTTGACAGGGGTTGTAAATACGATAAGTAATGGGAAGAGCACTCTTGCCGAACAGTCTCAACATCATGGTCCACCTGAAATATCAGATTATGCCCAAACTCAGTGTGTGGGTCTTAATGCATTGGGGCCTGGGGGGAGGAGGGGTGTTGGGCTTTTTAAAAAATATATATATTCTATTATCCTCTTGCCAGAGCATATTTTTCACACAATTGCTGGTAAGACTATACTTTCTAACATGTGAAAGGTTTTCTTCAAAAAAACTTCTTTCCAAACCTCTGAAAGACCAGATTAAGTCCAATTGGCAAGTGTAACTTTATGCAGTGCCGCATCAGGAGAGCAAGTTTTGGTACTGGCAGCTTGGTAGACCAGTGTAACACCAACGACCAGTTTACATCTTGCTTTCAGGTAATTTTAATATAGAGCCTCAGGAGAGGCTCTGAGACACGGACCTTCACTTGCAGTATAAAGTTCAGAGTTCCTCCTCCAGTGCTGCCTCTTACAATATAAAATAAATTTATATAAAATATAAATTTATATAAAATATAAAATACAATAAAGATTGTACACAAAGTATTGCCATCTGCAGGACCACACATTGAATAGCTCAGACAGACAGAAAATGGTAGACACCACTTTGGGGTCCACCTGTTTCAGTGCAGACACCTGACTCCCAGCTCGTCACTGTGAGTTCCTTTTGTTAGTCATGGAGAGAAATGGACACTTCTAGGCATTATTCATCTTATCTGTAAAGCAGCCACTGAATTAGGTCAGATGAATCACATCCTAGAAGCCGCTGTGGAAGCAAGTGGTGGGTGACTAGCACAGCCAGCCGCACCATAGACGTCTGATGTTAGCTGAGCTGAGTCCTGTTTATGAGGGTTGTTGCCAAGACCAGATGAAGCTATAGATCAAGAGCATGTCTAGGTTAGCTATTGTGCAGAAGAATTCACCCCTTTTTTCCCCTTAAATAGGGTTCTCAGTACTTCTATTTTTTTCCCAAACTGAATTTGCCTACCATGATACTTAGTAATTGTGCTACGGTATTGTCACCATACATGACCTACTGATTACTGAAATAGAAACTTCTATGGATTGAAATGCCATCAGACCTGAGTCACTGATATGACACGACACGCAAAGTTCTCATTTTTAATAATTCCTATAAAGCAGTATTTAATCTTCTTTCTAGCAGCACCGTCAAATTGGCAACTTATCAGCAATATTCTATGTATTCATTTATTTAGTAAGCGTGCCTTTGGCTTTACAAAACGGTATTGACACCTCGTCCTTAGAAACCATGTTGCAGCCAGTGGAGTGAAGCTGATGTAGAGTGAAAATAAGTGCTTGGCTCCACTGTAACGTAACCAGCCTTAGGAATTGGGATAAGGCTTCACCTTGCTTCAGTTTAGATGGCCATCTCTACTCTTATGATGGGATTCACTGGACCCAAACATATCTCTATGAAGCTCAGATGCATTGCATCCTATAGGTGCCTTATTCTGTTCTTTGATGATTTCGGAGCCTTGGGTGAGGGGGTCAAGAGTCTGCACTCAGTAAGATGGGTCCCATTCTTCCAGTTTAAATGGAAAAATGTTGGACATGACAGTCAGGGAGGAATTAATTTTATTGTGAGTTCTAGGAACACTGTTATTGTGGGTTTAGTTGATTTTTGTCCTTTTTTTCTTTAAATAGCATGGCATCTTTTCCAAGGTTAACGTTATAGACGTGTTCATCTCAACAAAGTCAATCGTATTAAAAACAAATCCTGTACTGGAATTACCAGTTACATAACCTATGAAACCCTTTATTAAGGACCAGTTGTCGCAACTTCTAGTGTATATAAATCATCATTGCTCTACTGGTTTCGATATGTGTGCATCAATTGATGCCAGATGAGCATCTGGCCCCAAATGTTCAGTACATGCTTCTCAAGATGCTATTAAGAGTGCAGTGAGAGGAAAGGTTTATGTTAAATGCTGGTTTATTTCTGTATTGGTTCATTCACAAGAGATGCACTGAGAAAAGCAAATAAATTAACATATGTCCCTTTTTTTTAACTCACTAGTTCTTTCAGTGTTCCTCTTGCTGGTCTTTTAGAACAGGAAAGTCCAGCATGGGGAAACTGCTCCTGTTGAAAGTTGGCTTCTGGGACCTATCTCATTTTGTATCATGTTGTTTCTAAAAGGATCTACTGAATTCCTTCAGAGTAGTGAGTTTGAACTCAATGTCTGATGGTACATGAGTAGCTTCAGCAGCATGCAGGAACAGCAAAGCTGCTATGCAGAATAGTAGAGAATCTGAAACATGAGTTAAGGAAAAGATACAGTTAAGACACATGCAATGGGGAGAAAACATGAGAGTGTAAGTAAGTAAGTGATCAGATTATCTAGCTTAATTGCACATGTGAGGAAACCATATGGGGTAACTATCTTCATCATCCCTCAAACTACTCCACAAATATTGCCTAATTAATCTTTCAGATATGTAAGCTTTTAGCCCTATTTTGGAGATGTGAAAACTAACACAGCCTAAATAGCTGCTCTAAAGCCTGTCAAAATAGTGGGAACTCTCCAAAAAGCACTCACTGAGTTTGAGATGAGAACTTGTATTTTCAAAAGTGGCTGCTGATTACAGAAGTTCAATTAGTGATAGCTTGTACTTGAGCTTTAGAGAAAATGATCATCTGTAGCTAACCCTTCAGGATGGAGCTTACTTTGAAAATACAGCTCTGCGTGTCTCAGGCTAAACACTGAAAATCAGTAGCTATTTTTGAAGAGTTGTCTCTTCAAGGCCCACTAGCAATTTGCCCATCGCCAGCAATCAAATTCATTTTAGCACTAGAATCGGAATTCAGAATTTATGCCCAACACCATATTTATATGATACTGCACCTGGAGTTTTGCACTACCCAGGACTTTTTTTACTCTTAGATTATGTATTCAAACCAACCTTGTAAAAACAGCAGTGCCATTTGTGATAGGTCTGCTTAGCCTGAGTCAAAGCTTACCTTAGGAAAAAATCCTGTCTGCTCTTCGCACAAGCAGAGATGTTCACTTCTCTTGTGATCCCAAGAGAAAGACCAAAACATAAATTTGCAAATAGGCCAGAGTGTCCTGTCGGTGTGTAACAGGCCCCGCAGACACCGGCATATCAACAAGGTCAGTGTTGGGTTGTGCTCAGCCTCTGTCCTGGGAGTTAAGACTCTGGGTTTTCCGTTGGCACTTTTAATGGAAAGATTCAGAATGGTCTCGGTTTCTTGTCTCCGCTGTGTAAACATATGAGTTGGGCAATACAATAAAAGCACCCAGCAGGTTGTCAGCTTTGCATCTGCAATGAGGCTCTGCAGCCCTGGCGTGGATTTTCCAGGCGTGCCCTCCATCCGCTGCAGCCACTGTGCTCCCTTTTCTCTTCTGATGTCTTGGTCTTCTTGGGGCCCGCAATGAAACGTCTGTGGCCTTGGTCATTAGAGTTTAGCTGAAATGATCTTTGCTAAACATTATCTTCAGCAGTGCTAGCAGTGCCTGCACTTCTCTTCTGGAGGAGTTCTTCCCCTCACTGGGAGAGACTGCACTTCTTTGTTAGTTTGGTCCGGCCAAGGTGAGAGCTGCGGGAGCGCAGATGGGTCTAGCTTGTTAGGAATGGGGGTGCCATTTATGGGACTTTCAGCCCATCCATTTCCATGGCGGCTGCCTTTTATGCCCAAGACCCACATCACTGGTACTCAGCTCAGTGACCAGATCCAGCACTTTTCCCTCTCATTTTTGCTTCTCTTCATCCACTTGGACGCAGCGGTTCCTCTTGCCCACCGCAGTCTGGGGGTAAGGGCTGGTGCGCTCTGCCATGGCTTCCCACAAGCCCATTGCCGCAGCCCCACCGCACCTCCTTGCTCCTTCCGAGCGAAGCTGCGCGCGGTGCTGCGCTCCTGCAGTGGGGCATCACGGGGCTGGAGGGATGAAGGAGCGGGAATATTCCCTTCGACGTGCTCAGCTGCCATCAGACTTACTCAGCTGAAGGTTTTCTTCATGCAGGATCGCCGGGGAGTAATTTGTTATTCCTTCAGCAACTGTCTTACCACAATTGTGTTTAAAGTGCAATGCAGACTGGTAAGGAAAAGTTGTCTCTTTATATATAGAAACCATGTTTCTCACAGGTGTTTGTAAGATGCTTAAGTTCTGGAGGTGTAAGATCTTTTAAAAGATCTGCTTTTCAAAAACTAGAGGCATCCTCCTCTGAAAATCAGAAGTCTTCAGCTGGGCAGAGGAAAACTGAGGCACCGAAAAGGATTATACTGTTGCTTTTGAACATCTTGCCAGGTTCAGTGGACTGGTTTGCACTGTTCATCCTGTGATATTTAGTTGACGAAGAGTCTTTCTCTTACTGTCACTTCTTTTTTGCGTAAGTAGAAGAAACCTTTATTTCATTACAAACCCAAAAGTCACATTCTGTTACATGAATACTAGTCCCAGCAAAGGCAGGGAAAACGAAGCACAACTCTGCTTGTCCCTCCTTACACCAGAAGACACTGACACATCATTAATGTTAAGCTGAAATCACATGTCACATTTGCTGTATTTTACAACAGGCTGCATAAAAAGACTTTTTTGTATTTACTAAGGTTAATCTCAAGGCTTGTTTCAAGGTAAAGCTACACAACAGCTTTAAAAACTGCCGTTAAATCATTACGGCCCAGACCATGGGACTGCAATTTTCACATTGATCCTCCCCCGTCAGCGGCATCGACATGGACTGGCGTGTGGGAGCCTCGCCGCAGCAGAATGCCCCCGTGTCCCCAGCCGCTGGCCAGTGCCTCTGGTAGCTCTCAACCAACTGCAACGTGAGCGGTTTAATAGCTGATCTGACGTGGAGAGCTGAACTGGGTGAAGCCAAGCAAGACATACAGAGGAGGGCCGTATGCATGTATGTATGTATGTAAAGGGCAGAGCAAGAGAAAAGGCACAGATTCGCTGACCGAGACTGCTGAGTCCCAGGAACAATTCCCTTTGCCAACTGCTTCCATCGACTTTAAATACAATGGACGTTTATGAAAATCCATTGGGAATCTTTACCGTGATTCAGTGAGTAAGCTAATACAGCTGTACTTCATATTTTAAGTTAATGGGAATATAAATATTTAAATATATGCATACTTTGCAAGGGCAATATGGTTTTAAATACTCACACTTCTGTGCCCTTAATGATAAGACATGTTTTGAAATGACTTAGTTAAACATTGAAAATAGTTTGACCTTTGAATTAAACTAATCTAAGTAGCATTTCAACAAACGCTAACATGGACATCCTAGATAATTTATTGAAAATGCCATAGAACTGCAGTGAACTTCAGAAAGTGAAGAAAGTGATCAAGTATTTTCTTTCTCCAAAGAATGTTGACCCCCTGAGAAGTTTTAAGAAGCCTTAGCTGTTTTAATAAACAGGTATTTTGTATTTTTTTCACAAGTGGAAAATGCACTTGAAAGATCCTGAAAGTTATGAAGCTGATTTCCCATTACACTGTGTGGCATGTTTGTCTTTAGAGAATGAGCTTGCACTTTAGACAAATTATTCAAGATTTCACTGTATTCTATGTAAGTTGGGTTACAGCATAGGAAATGTTTGTTTAAAGTGTGTCTCACCGCATTTATATGCCAAAAGAGACTGTCCAAAACTTAGGAGGGCTGGTAGTTGCTATGCCTGGATTCTGCTTCCAGTTCCACCAAAGACATCTGTTCAGCCAATACACATTAGGTAATTTTTTTTGAGCCTGTGTTTTTTCAACTCTAAAATGGCTGTAAAACTAGAACTTACTGAATAGCAGCATGGGAGGAAACTTAAAACCTGCATAATTCAAATCTTCAAGTATTGTAAAGCTTTGAACTCAGCTGTTTCATTTCTACTTGAATAAAATTGTCTTTTCCTGTGAAACTGGACTGCAGATGCAACTTCTTTGGGTCTTTAAGTAATGGGATTTTTGCGTGATTTTTTTTTTTTGCCTCTATTTAACCTTCCATAAATGAGGCAAAATAAGGTGAGCCCATTCCTTTTGACTAGGGACCTTGTCTTTGAAGGTCTCCAATTAAAAGGCTAGTGTATTCTGGGACACATAAAAATAAAAGCCAGAATTCTTGGACAGTTTCATCAACCTAAAGTCCATCCTTCCTCCTCTCCTTGCACTCAAAGGCAGATGGGCCACTGCTGCGGGGTCAGCTTGCCCCCTCATTCTGGATGCTGCAAGTGAATAGAGAAACTAGGCAGACTGAAGAAGAGAACAGAAACAGAGACACAAGAAGGATAGCAAACACAGAACCATGTTCAGAAATATTTCCCTTTCCCCCCTTTCCCCTCTCCAAAGACAAGAAAACAAAACCTGAGCCTGGAATCCAAATGGGCTGGTTCCCAGGAGCAGCAGAGGGACGGCAGCTTCAGCTCCACACTCACGGGGGACCTGCTCAGGGTAATGCTGTCGTCCTCGGTCTCCCAGGGGCTCCAGATACTTTGCCTTTGAGGCCTGTTGAGCTGCTATGTAAAGCAAGGCAACCACTGCCAGTTTGATGGGGCATAGCAACTGAACCCCCGCAGGAAGATTTTGCAAATAAATGGATGGAAAGATAGGATGATCTTACTACATGCTCCTTCACATTTCAGTGGCATTGAAGCGTTGAAGCGTGTTTGCAAAATCGTATTTTTTCAGTAAGGGTTAAGGGCACCCTAAGCCCAAACACTGTGTACAATGAGGACAGTTATTAAACTTCATATGCACCAGAGTTATGCTCAGCAGGCTTAGAACTGCTCATTAAATGTTCTTTTTTCAAGTGTAATTCTTTGAGCACATTACATCAAACAAGAGATGCTTGGAATGAGTGCGCAGCGCTTGTGCAGGCTCTACAATAGAGCCATGAGTAAGAGGGAGAGCTCTCTATTATGCATATTCCCCTTATAACATGAAGAAAGCTGGCAAGTCCCGCACAAGCATAAGTAACACTGATGAGGAATCTGGAAGCTTAAAAAGAAAGGATATATTCAGACACAGTCATTACACTCTCAGTTCTTTGATTATCTGGATGAGGAGTGCCAGCGACAAAAAAGGGATAAACAGTGAATTAAATGACGACTCTTGTACACCCACCAAGACCCTGTGTTTTCTGTTGCAGAACCAGAATTCAGTCATTAGAGAGGTAGGCTGAGCTTTTTCCAGAGAACCCAGCTATCCCCTTGTAAGTCAGTAATACAGCTCCCTAACTGCTTGTGAAAAACCTAGATTGGCATATGCTTGATCAGGCATATGCTCGTTGATATAAATGGCTGAGTCTTCATCTCTGTGAAAGCCATTTATCTCTATAAACAACTTTGCTTCATTGTGTTCAAAATGAAGACCAGCAAAAAAGGCAAACAAACAAAAAGCAAGCAGTTTATCTCATCATCTTCTTTGCAACAGTTGAGCAGTGAGGGTCATGCCTGTATGTTGGGATGTTTTTTCTGATTCTGTTTCTGACACGCTCTTCTCTGAATCCCCATCAAGCTGAGTGTGAAGTGAGCTTGCAGGAGTTTAAACAGAGGAGTCAGCTTTTTGGAAAACAGTGCTTCTTGTTTCTGTGATTTGGCAGCAATAAACATCTCCCCTACGCAGCCGCACAGTGCTGTCCCCAGAGCACCACTCCTGATTCATGAAGCATCGTAAGAACAGGCATCCCTCTGTGGAAATGCTTCTAAGATGACAGTCTCTGGCAGTGATGGCCTGAGCTGAATATGCTTTAGGAGTCAGTCAGTATCAAAGTGTGACAGAAAAGGCTCATAATGTCTAAGGACTTCAAAATCAGTGATTTGTACGTCTCCTTTATAAACTTTCGAATTACAGAAAGGCAGGTGTTCCCTAATTTGAATCTCTTAGAGAGGCTGACCTATGTAACAGAAAAGCAGGCTGCAGTCCTACCTTTTCCAACAAAGAAGGGAAAAAATATCCACTAGCAGTCATAGTGGTTCTTCAAACTTAACAGTCTTATGCTAACCCTGTAGAGACAGTATGAGAAACGAATGATGCTTTTATTAACTCTACGGTCAGAATCTCCTCCTACACAAAGGACTTCCCTGGACCAAGACCACTCCTAAGAGATACAAAGACATGTTTGTATTAGCAGTTTAGTTCAGATCGGGATCGTACTTGGGTAACAAATTTTCTGTCCCATTCACTGTACTTGCATTCTCAGTGTGACGTGGTCTTGGAGCACACAAATTGGATGCCCCTCTGATGAAACCGGGAGACGGGGACCATCAAGGCACCTGCTATACACCAGCCACCGGGGCATTCTGTGTAGGGCCCAAACGAGAGCTAGTCTGAAGTAAAATCCTTAAAATGTGTACAGGGTGGCCCTCGACTCCTCTGCATGCGCTGTTTTACTCTATAGATCCACTCCAATTACGCTGTGCTACTTTCTAATGTAGAGATGCCCTAGACTTCTAAAGGGGACAGTCAAAATCAGGCTGGCATTGAGCCAGATCAGCTATTAGCTTGCCAGCCTTTGCGGTAGTTTGCATTGAGATTATGGAGAGGTGATGAGCAGGGAATCTATGACTGCAGTGTGGGTGGTGTTTAAAGCAGTTTTTAGCTTTAGGTTAGATGAAGGTTTCCAAAAGAGTGGTCTTAGTGACTGGTTTTTGCTGCTAGATAAGGCTAGATAAGATGTGTTTTTCTCTCCTTTTTTTTTTTTTTTTTTTACACTGCACTCATCATCGTTATGTGGAAGGTTGTGTCAGGATAGAGCAAGTTCTAGACAATTCTAGCAAAAAATGGCAGCAAAACCCACTGTCACAAGCCATCCACACTGAAACAAAGGCAAGGTAGAGCAAGTGTTACACTGTCAGAGAAATCATCTGGGTGATGTAACTGGATCTGTGACTTTCCTTAACGCACTAGGAATCTTTTCTGCTCAATAGGGACCTGAAATAGCTGACTTCTGGCTAGATTTAAATAAGCCACTTGTAAATAAATTTGTCATGTGTACTGGGAGGGAAAAATTTTGGCCGCAATTGATTTTGTTCCTGTACTTTCACAACATTTTGCCACAAGCCCTCAGTATTGACAGTCTTCCCAGACCTACAGTGAATTCACAGTGGCTGCCCTAAATATCTCATGTCTGCTATCCTCTCTTTTCCTGCGTGTTCATGTTGAATAAACATCGAAAGCATTGCGCTCCCTGAAATCTTTGCTCACTGTGGTAAAGCCTCTGAAAAGGCAAATGGATAAGATGATTGTTCTTTGACCAACTCTGTAAAAGACACTTTACTGAGAAGCTACAGTTGGGAATGAAAAACAGCTCACTGTTAATCTGAGTTATGCTATGTTTGTATCTGTTGGAAAGTTTATATCCATTTTGAATGGCTGGATATTGAGATGATAGATGCTTTTGCTTCAGTCAGTAGTTCCATTCTAGCTAAGAGTATTGTAAGTGATCGTGGTTATAATCTCATATTAGACCATTGCCCTGTCTTTGTGGAAGGATAGGGTGACCTTAGACATAGGGCACTGAGCTCTTGTTGGATAGGAACACAATGGTAGTCTTTGAGTTGGTGACCTACAACTGAAAGCCAAATAAATCAATATGACAAGTGCTACTTCTCTCCACAAAGGCCAAGGACTGATCGCCTTTGAAGAAGGCCACCTGGCAAGGTGTTCTCCAATCATAGAATCATAAAATCATAGAATGGTTTGGGTTGAAAGGACCTTTAAAGGTCATCTAGTCCAACCCTCCTGCAACAAGCAGGGACAATAATACATGAAGAATTTCAGTATTGGCCCTGCTTTGAGCAGGAGGTTGGATGGGAGACCTCTGAAATCCCTTCCAGTCTCAATGACCCTAAGATGATGTTGAAAGGACAGTGGAGAGGAAATATGCTAGAAGTAGCTTATGGAAAATAAGTTTATGTGCCTCTCAGAAGTCCTAGATGTGTCATTTAAATGTAAGCCAAATGTTTTATGATGTTGATGTAAATGAGAGAGCTGCAGGCAATTACAGTGCAAGCATGAAAGATTGTATTAGTGAATCAGATACATGGTTGTGCTCGTTTTGGCTGGGATAGAGTTAATTTTCGTCATAGTAGCCGGTATGTGGCAATGTTTTGGATTTGTGCTGGAAACAATGTTGATAATACAGGGATGTTTTAGTTACTGCTGAGCAGTGCTTGCACAGAGTCAAGGCCTTTTCTGCTTCGTGAAAGCGATTAGGCTGGGGGTGCACAAGAAGTTGAGAGCTGACACAGCTGAGACAGCTGACCCCAACTGACCAAAGGGCTATTCCATACCATATGACATCATGCTCAGCATATAAACCTGGGGGAAGAAGAAGGAAGGGGGGATGTTTGGAGTTATGGCGTCTGTCTTCTCAAGTAACCGTTATGCGTGACGGAGCCCTGCTTCCCTGGAGATGGCTGAACACCTGCCTGCCCATGGGGAATGGTGCATGAATTCCTTGTTTTGCTTTGCTTGTGTGCGCGCTTTTGCTTTACCTGTTAAACTGTCTTTATCTCAAGGCACAAGTTTTCTCACTTTTACTCTCCGGGTTCTCTCCCCCGTCCCACCATGGGGGAGCGAGCGAGCAGCTGCGTGGGGCTTAGTTGCTGGCTGGGCTTAAACCACAACAATGGTTAAACTGGCAATAATGCAGTTTGGCTCCTTCCTCTGTGATGTTCTTCCTTCCACCTTAATACTCATCACTTGGCAGTGACAGAGAATCTAGTGGGGACTTCAGTCTTGACAAAGTTGGTAAACAAGAGAGGCATTTTTTCTTCCATACTGACAGTGGCTAGCTACTTGTTGTGTTTTCAAATTAGGAGACTCAACCGAAACACAGAGTTTTAGTGGCCCTGAGTGTTTAAACATGCTCATCTGGCACAGCTGCAGAAGAATATCCTCAGATTGTTCAGTTTCAGTTTTCAATAAAAACCTCAGACTTGCAAGGGTCTGCATGTGGCAGAGTGGACCTTAGTGGTGAGATGCTGAGACATCCTGGTCTTCAGCACGGCAAACTAGAGCTCGCTCAGAGCAAGTGAGAGTAGCTCTCCTCTGCAACCCACCGTGTAAACATATTCTTGCTCCTCTTCAAGTCAACAGCATGTAGGTATTTTTTTTTTTAAAGGGTTGTCTGTCACCTACCTGCATCATGAGTTTGATACCGTGCCTCTCTGAGCCCATTTTTCGGAGGTATTGAGTGCTGGTTCTTCCGACGGTGAGCCTGGAATGGAGGGCTCTTATCTTCAGGTCCGCAAACGAAGCATCAGACGTTTCTAGTGTTTGACAGCAGAACCAGTGGTCATATTACAGAGTTCTTGCGTATATTTCTGTGATTTCATGGTGTTTTTACTGCAGAGCTGCTGAGAAAGGAAAATATTCATTTGCATGCTGCAAAGCATAGGCAAGGAGCCAGCTCTGTGCTATTACAATATCTGATCTCTGTAAGGCAAACACCCTTCTGAAAGGAGCTAATGTTTCTGTCTATTCAATTCTGATTCACAGTTCAGCACTTTCTTCACTCAAACACCCTGGGGAAGATTGTTAACTATATTTTTCTCTTCTCCTTTTATCTTTATTCTTAGATTAAGTGAGGAAATTATTGGTTCATGTTACAGTCCTTTTTTCCCCTTGCAGTAAATCTTCTGCAATACTTTTTGCTGTTGGTATGCTGCATGTCAAATACAACCCTGTTAATTCCAGGCTGAAATCGTGAATTATTTGCATGAAGAACACTCACATTGCGTGGTATGAATTGTACCACAGGGGGTACATGTTGTTAACTGATGCGTATGTACACGTATCCTCAAAGGCATTAGAATGTGCTTTTCATCAAAACCAAAGAATTTCTCTAAAATATTTCATAACAAATGTACTTGATTAATTTTTTTCTTCTTTTTATGAACACAGATCATAATATTTAATATAGTCATTAGTAGAATCTCAGCAGTAAGTTTTTATCTGCTGTTCACTTGCTGTCTATGCAAACACTTTACAAAAATCAAGTGATATGGGTCACAAGGTGTGGTTTCTTCTTTCTGAGAGGATATGAGTGACTATTAAAGGGGACTTTTCATCTGTGAATACAAATTTTAAAATTATTTTTCTATAAATACCATGTAAAACACAATTCATATTTATCATTTGTATTCCTGCCAGGAAATTTAATTGCTGTTCACAGAGAACGAGTATGGAGAAGCAATTTCATTTAAATATTTAAACTTTTCCAGCATAGGCTTTATCTGCGGGGAAAAAAAAAAAAAAAAAGACACAAAACTCTTATAATTGGAAGAAATTTTGCATTTATCAGTACAAAGGCTAGTCATGTCTTTCTCATCTGTCACTCTGCTTATGCTTTCTCTACCACAGCAGTTGCCCTCTACACCTGTAGTGTCCGTATGGACCCCTTGCCTTTCCAGATGAAGAGACACAGGAGCTAATTATTCTTGCGACGATCCTCCAGATAAATTCTGGGAAGCATTTTGG
>NW_010544275.1:0-33341 GCF_000687285.1 Phaethon lepturus | reverse complement strand
CCTCCCTTCTGAACCAACATGCCTAGTGTGCTGAAATGCTGAATAAATAACTTCCCTCCAAAATCAATGCATGTTATATATTCCTCCTCCATTTAAATAACATCCTGTTTATCTCAGGGCTTCAGGGTCAGAGCAACGTGAAGGCGAGTTATCCCTGCAGGGTTTCAGGCTCCATTTGCAGCCCGGCTAAGGCAGCACAGGCTGTTCACCCATCTTGTTCTCCCAAACACTTCTGCTTGGTCCCACTGTGGCTTTACTGACAAATTCACTCCACTGTGAACTGACGGTCCACAGCAGCATCAGGTAGGGAACTTAAAGCCTTACCGGCCAGTCCTTCCTTCCACGGGGAGGTCAAAGCCCCTCGGCTGGTCTAGAGCCCCTCAAACGCAACCACCTCGCGGAGCCCTATCTGCTGAAGTACCACCGTGTTCAGTCTGGGGAGGACGGGGCTAAGGAGGCTCCGAGCTCCTGGTTTGGGGCTGCCACTGCAGATGCGACTGCCCGAGCAAAGGCACCATCAGAGCGCGAGTGGGTTTGGCTGTTCTTACCCCACTCCGGGTCTTCCAGCACTGCTGGAGGGGGGCTGAACAACAGCTGTGCCTCGGCAAGCTCAGCTTCCCAGGGCAGGAACGGCCAGATTAAAAGCTTCAACAGGTCTATGGTGCTACAGCAAGAGCCTTTTGCAGGGGGGACAGCCACTTCTGAATACCTGTGTTTCCACAGATAGATCTTAGCGAAGAGGTCCGAGTTGCACAGCCTGCCTGGGGTCTTACCAAGGTCCTGCCATCAGCCCTGGCATCTGGAGTGGGGGTGATGGGCTGCATTTCATTACATGTTTGTATTTCAAATGAGATTTAGTTTTCTTTCACAGCAAAAATCCAGCATTAATATTTTGTTAACATTGATATGTTGAAGCTGGAACAGTGCAGCTTAATGGATGCTAATGAACTTTGTATAAATGGAAAAGACATACGTGTGACCATCAAGTTCCAACCTTGACCAGCTGCACCCAGTAGCGCAGGGCAGGTATGCTTGTGGGGTAAGAAGAGGGAGCATCATCCCTCTCCAGAGAAAGTGCTCAACATCCCTCCCTATACTGACACAGGAAAACATCTTTCCAGCTGTCAGTCCTCCAGCCTCTTACAAGAGGAAAAACTTGCTGTGGTTTATTGTGACTATATATCAGTTTAACTGGTGTTTATAACCAAGTATTTTACTCACAGAGTAAATAAATTTCAACAGTCAAATATAACATTGAAATGAAAAAATACAAATGGCACTAGGAAAATTGTATCCTTTTCTGTGTAAAACCAGCGTCAGCAGCAGGGAGAAAAATGTCTCACACCATTTTTATTTTGAAAGTTACTGTTTACTTATTTCTAAACAGTTAAGCTTGCTTTGAAAGGATACCTTAAAACATGAGGAAGTGATGCATTCTTTTCAAGATTTGTGGTTTTATTCCTTGCTGAAGGTCATGCATTTTGGCTCTGCAACTCATTGACCTAGTCAGGAAGAGACTTTAAAAAAATCAAGCAGTACTGAGCAGTCAGTGTATCCGTGAGCTTCTATATAGGAGGGAAGGTTTCTTATAAATTAATTTTCCTTGTCTCTAAGAAGCTTTCTATCTGATTCATACGGCTCAAAAAAGTTCCTCTCATGAAAACAATTTAGAAAATTCAAAGGTAATCCAATTCTAGGCTCTCTGCCATCCAGGTGCTTGTACCCAGCAGGAAAAAAAAAATCTCCTTAATCCTTTTTTGTTTTTATAATTACTTGTTTTTCTGCTTCCCAGCAGTTCTTCCGTTCAGTACAAAAGTTACCATATCCAATTATACCTTTTTGTCCTTGCTTTTAAAATCTTCACATCTTCTCAGTTATCTATTAACACAAGATTAATCACTTGATTAGTCTCAGATTTTTTTCTCATCTTGCACAGTGACAGCTGCCAGCCATTTGGTGGCACGTTCTTAGATTTTTGTGCGGCCAATATATATGTGTGACTGCATGGGGGGAAAAAGAGGGTAAAATAGAGAGAAGGCAAGAGCGAGAACATTAGTATCACATTTAGCATGGTAAATGCTGCAGCATTTTGGAGACCAGCTTCCACATGTGATCATCTTACAGCTTCTGATCTACGCTGCTTTGTGTTTCATTTTTATGTAACAGAGGCCAACAGGAAGGGCACTTCTTGGCAGTTAATGATCACTGTCATTGACCCAGCCAATCAGTCAGTAACTGGAAATATCTGACCTTTATGTTCTTCCTTCCTTTGATGATTCTCTCTAACCATATATTTTTTTAACCTTTCCTGTTGGATCTAAAACTGTGTGCTTTGATATTAATGCAATGTGCCATGCTACAATGAAGAGGATTTTTTCCCCAGACTGTTCCTGACAGTTATTGTAACCAAAATGAAAGCAAGATTTCATTCTGAAAGGTCCATCGTATTTACACTGTCTTCTAATGGTTTCTCTTTCCTTCTCTTACTTTTGCGGGAGCTGCTACCACTTTGTACTGTCCACAGCATCTGATCTTCAGAGCTCGGTTCAGAAAAAGTCCTGAATTTGTCAATGATTGTTTGCTTAAGGTCTGCTACGATATGGTTGGTTTAATCTAGGGGATATAAAGGTGTCCAAAATTGACTTTCTCTGAGAAAAATATACCGGTTGATGGATACTGTAGCCTTTCTTTGGGAAGAAGTTATTAACAAAATTTTAGTTTTCACATTACTTGTTTTTTATTTTTTAAGGCATTATGAGTTCAAATGTTGGCATGAACAGAAATAGATTTACTAGAGTATATCATATAGTGTCATTCATAAAAGAACTTTTTAAAAAATGGCTTTCTAGGCCATTTTTCGAATAGCTGCATTTATTGGAGTGAATATTTATACACTTCTGGTCAGAGAGAAACATTCTGATTTATTTTGGCACGTATGAACACAAAATGGAATCTCAAATTTACACAGTGTGTTCTCATCTAATAATTTTCTTAAAACCCCTATCTAGCCAGCAAAGTGCTGAAGGCCATGCTTAACTTGGTAGCCCTCGGCATCGAAGCACAGAGCTCAAGTCAAGCATGGGTGCTACTGCTCCGACCTGCTGGAGCTTTAGAGTGACAGCTTTGCTCCCCGTGACTGAGGCTTGGAAACACATTAGCTACACAGCCAAGCACAGCAGACACGGGGCAAGTTCAACTCAGTGACCAAATTAATTTCCATGGTCATATTTTGTTTTGTCTTCTGGTTAAACCTGTAATACTGTGTCATATATTGCACAACATACACTGCAAACCACAAGAAAAAGAAGGCCAGTGACCCAGACCCTTTGTAAGCGAAAAGTAGCACAAGTCCAATGATTTTAATGGCCAGCAGTCTGTGGTATTCCCATTAACGTAGCACCTCTAGCTGGAAGACGCAGGAAGGTTAATGTTTGTTAACATACTCTGGTCTTCCTTCGATGAAACACAGAGCTACTCTGTCCTGCCCAGTGTGGAATCTATATTTGATTCAAGCATCACAGATAAGGTTAGAGTTGTTTATGAACTGTATCTTTAAGCAATAGACTTTATGTATTATAGCATTCAGGTAGGTTTGGACAATATTTCTAAAGTGATGTGAAACTTACTTTTTGATGCCTTTTGAATTATTGTTTGTGAAGTGTTTGTTGAAATTATTACGCTTCAGTGAATCAGTGAAAAACCATCTATGGCTGAAAAACCTGAACATCTGAGATACTACAGCAACTTTCTATACTGAAAACAATATGAGCACTCTATGAGCATTGTGCTTCACTATCTACAACAAGATTTTGCCCTCTCCAAAGCACCACTAAGTCTGGCCGTTAGCATTATGAAAAGAATGATTAACTCATTTGCATGGGTTTTGTTATTAATCTCATTCCCTCATAGGAAAAGTCTGCTAACAGACTCTACTTAGTATACTAGTCAAAAAGGCATCTCAAGATTGTATAATTCACATTTATTAAAGTTTATTATATTTTCATCTTATTTCCTGTTGTTGGCATTAGAGATCTGACTGTCTATGGTATTGATTTCCATGCTAGCACATTTTTCCAGCTTTCTCATAAGTCAACTTCTTTGAGCATCATATCAAAATTTTGTATATATTTTATATCTAGACACAAATAATTATCCAGGTATAGCAACACTAACTACTGTGTACATACTAAAACAGGAGTGAGATATACATTCACATCTATAAAACCAAATTTTTTTGGAATGTTAATTCATTTAAGAGTCTTGTGTTTCTTAATAATAACACTGGCAATATTTTTTCCAGCTTGTAAGTTTTCTAAAAATTAAATAGCCCTTTTTTTGACCTCACACTTATCCAGCTGCCTGAGATTCTGCGGAACCACTCACACTTACACCACGGTCTTTGTCACTATCTGTTATATCGATGACACCAGCGAATAAACTGTTATCACAGCTGTGTTAACGTAGAATGCAGCATGCACTTATGTTTTATCGCCTAAGATATTCATAAATACTTGTACTTGGACAATATCATTACCTGTAATAAATGTGTACTGCAGGCTGTACATCAGTACATTTAGAAAAACAGAATTAAAATATATGGGGTAAATAAATATTGTAAGAGGCTTGTTTATATTCGTATCATGGCGCTGAGGTTATACCTGCTTTCTGAAGGACAGGATGCCTCACTCGGGCTTCCTCCAGAGTAACTTGGTTCAGAGAGCGAGACTACGGCACGTGTAAAGCAGGAGACGGAGAACCAAGAACAAGGATTTGTGGGGAAGGATTATAGCCAAGGTCCAGTCTCCAGAGAACGATACACAGTGGAGCAAAACCGGTTGCAATTTATCGGAAAGAAGGGTGGTGGGCGAGAGGACTGTGCAGCTAGGGAACTCGCAGTGGTCACTTCTAGGTCACCTTTCAAGCTGAACTCGGCTGTGCACGGACTAACACTCACGAACGCGAGGCGAGCTGGCCAGCTTGGGCTTTGCTCGCTGTGTGAAGATGTGCTGGACCCTGGGAAGGCTCACCCAGCACATCAGGCAGACGTCTGGAGAAAGACAACCTCTGCTTCTTCCCTGCAGACCTTACTCACGCGACGCTCATGACTGGACAGAAGCAGGCTGTCCAGACTAGCCCATCCCGGCAGCAGGCCTTTTTCTGCCTCCGTGCGAACGGTGGCAGGGAAAAAACCCATCAGCGGCCAGAGCACATTTAGTCGGTGGGTCTGCCCGTGGGAGTGGGCTCTCACTTCTGGCACCGGGGAGCCAGTGAGAAAAATGAACTGGTATTCAAAATGCCTCCTCTCCCCTCTAGAAATTCGGGGAACATGGCCTAGTATCTTGTTCACCGCACAGATCCCCGCCTTGCCTTGCTTGGTAACCCTCAGGAAGAGGCCTGTCCATCCCCTGTCTTCAGTGGTGACAATTACAGCGATAACTTCATGACGGGCCTTCAGACAGGCTGATGAGAAATGCCCGCCGTGAGCTGCCGTGGCAAAGAGCCGCACCAGAGCCAGCCTCTCCGCCGGTACGTGCTGCGCCTGGCGGAGGGGATGCTGGGGAGCGAGCTCCCGTTTGCAGCTCAGCTAATCAAACATTAATGAAACCCTTCCGAAAGAGGGAGTTTTGCTTCACACTTCCGTACGTTTAAATCCAATCTGTAAATGTTTGCTTTCCCCATTTTAGCTCTTTAATTTATTCCTCAATTTCCTAGCCTTCGAAATGATAATAAAATGTACTAGATTTGAAATAGAAGTCTCCAAACAGTATTTTGGCAATCTGTTAGGAGTTGCAATACCTATGGATTACCCTGTAAATCTAAATTATTGGCACTCATGAGAGATTATTTCCATTTATTTTGTTTTATTGTGTAATATTTTGCAGCTATGGCTGCAACGCTGTTATTAAATTGTGATAGTCCTAAACCCTGGTAGGTGATTAGAACACTTACTATGTAAAATTTGGGGCCTCAGAGTAAGATGGTGCCAAGCAGTGTAGCCATAGGAGTCTCAGCTGCTCAGCCTCTCCAAGGATTTGACCCCTACCTTATTGGATAAATCTCAACAGAATTTTAATTTGCTATTAGAAACAGTTACTAGAATTTATTTTTTACTGATCTGCTATAATAGAGATAAGATACAGAAAACATTGCCACGACGCAGCATTATTTTAATTTATAGAAAGAAGTTAATGACAGGAAAACAGCCTTTCCAGATACAAAGATAGTTTACTCATTGTAAAGGTGTTTGGAAGGAAAGTATTTTCCTCTGTTGAAGTTAATTCCTTTTTATATTAGTATGAATCATCTATATATCTGAAAAAATAATATACCTCTCTATATTAAAATTGCAACCGGCATTGGTGAAGGATAATCTTGCAACTCAGGCATTTGGGAGATAGGGTGTTGCCACAAACTCACTGCTGATCCTCAGGCAAGTCATTCTATTAGATTTTTTTGCCTGTAAAGTGAGATAACTCATCCTGCATAGCTAAGGTAGGATTTATCTTCTTATTTTTCCCTCTCTCCACATTCTTGTGCATCAGATGAATTTGAATTTCTTCAGTTGGGAAAAAAAGTAAAACAATATGTTTGCTCATGAGGCACCCGAACAGACTTAATGCAAAAATTCTGAGAAATGTAAAGTCCAGCACCAGCTTCCGCAGGGAGAAGAAGAGGACAGATGGAAATTCAGTCACTTGCTGCAGGTTGTGAAGATTGTTTTTCTGGGCAGCTGGAACATGGCTGAGATATGAAAGGGTTCTGCCAAAGCCTTTCTAAGCCCAGCTGTAGACACCACTACTGTAGGCAATACTCATTGTTCTGGACATCTTCAATAGTGACTGGCATTGGTAGTAGCTTGAATTATAAAGGGTCATGTCTGTACAGGCTTTTATAAATGCAGGTGGCCACCGTAACCACATACACAGCCAACACCAGCTTTTTCAACTAAGTCAAAGTGACAAAGACAGAAGACGACTCCAGAATTCCTGGTTCCAACTCCTGCATTTAACAGAAGATAAAACCTCTTCCCCTAGACATTCACAATATTTGATTTGAAAGAATAAAAATGTATTACTCCTGCTGTTTTACATCTATTTGGGGCTCATTTAATGCATTTTTACTGTCCTAGCCCAATTGATGCAGTCATAACTGGAATAAAAAATTTATTTAGAGAAGCAGGTAAATGTTATGTAAAACCAGAAGCATGCCATGAAGAATTTCAATTCCTACTAACCTACCCAAAAATGATTTTTCCCAAACTATTATTTCTGGCTTAGGTTTCTGACCAGAAGTCAATGACAGCAGTTAATTCAAATAACAATTTGAACAGCAATTTAGAGGAGATGTAGCCCATACACCTTATGCTAGCAGAATGTGCAATGGAGGAACTTCTCTCTTCAAACAGTAAGCATTCGTATTTGGTGGATATGCTTACAGATTGATGTAAGTGGTTATCTTAGTACCCTTTTTTCCTGCTAAACTAGAGCAATAAATAAAAATGTCTATACGTTCTACACGTACAACTGTTATTCTAGGAGCTGGAGAATAGAAACCAGTACAATGGCAAAGGGAAGGGCCACAGGTTATCCTGCAAAAGGTCCTGAGAGAGGAGCGCAGTAGATCCTTCAAGAATCTCCAGCTAATTTTAGGCTTTGTTATCATTCCTCCTGTAACCATTTCCCTAAAAATCAAATCACCATATGAAACAGCATGTGAACTCAAAAGGGTAGATTCTGTTGTTTTTTTTTTAACTTGCAATCTTGTCAATTAAATTTTTGAGGATTCTTTAAAAACAGAGGTTTAAAAAGTCACCCTTCCTGTGGTGCTCTGACTAATCTCCAGTAATAACTAAGGGCACACCACTTAATAGCAGAATAAAAGCAGAGTCTTCTTTTTTATTATTTAACACTCTCCCCACTTTTTTTCTTCCTGAAAGCTGCTGCCATAGAACATCTGCCATGTTAAATAATACTGTTTTCTGTCAGCAGAAAACTGTACAATTGTAGTTAATTTCCCTCACCAGACTCACTGGTAGCAGTCGTATATTTCAAAAGTGAGTGACCATAGGTCTTAGTTTTCTGTGCTTTAAGGAAGCCAATTTAAGCTATATTTAAATAAGGAATATAAATTAAGGGGTTTGGCAAAGGATCCTTCAACTACTAGTCCTTTTGAAATCTCATCTGATCCTTTGCTCCTACTTTTTAATAGTCACTTGCCAGAAATTTAGACAATTTCCCCCCTTACTAGCTTTGTGGCTTATTAAACTCTTTTTCACCTTTGTTCTTCTAATAAGGCAGTGAGGTTACTAGTCTACAGGAACACTCAGTTTACCTACATACCCCATGATGGCTAATTGTATGCAACTACTCTCACCAGGGTTCACTCAAGGCTTTTAAGTCATCCATGCAATTGGATGTCCCAAGGGAGCCAATGTCATTGAACATGTTGGCAGAGAAAAGTGCCAGTCAGCATGGAGGACACCCCTCATGAAATGGCGTTGCAACTTCTGCTGCCACCAAAGATGGGAAATGTGGGAGAGACAATTTGAGATATTGAAGCTGTTTCTTTTTTTGTCCCCTCTCAGTACATACTAGTCTACATGCCCTTTGCTGCCTTTGACAGTTCTTTCTTTTGCCTTGACCTAGAGCTAGCATCACTCCTCAGACATCTTTTAGAGACTGAATGTGTGAAGAAGTGTGTATCTCTAAACCCCAGTTTTTCTTTTTCTATTAAGGAAGTCTTTGATACTAATAGGTGTTTGGGATGAGATGAGATGCAGGTTGTTAAAAATATTTATGGCTGGAGATATTGTGATTTATAAGCTCTATGGCTAAAGGACTCTTTTTTGCATTCCTTTTTCATCTTGATAATGTCCTTTGAATGCATCCTACCCAGAAGGTCTATGTCCTTTCTGCTGTCACCTTCTGGTCTTCTGAACAGCCCCTGTTCTGCTCAAACTCACCAACACAGTTCATGAGAGCAGTCGTTGGCAGGCCTTGAAACAGAAACTTTCTGTTTTCTATATACTTGGACATGCCATTATCATTGTTTTGGAATCAATCTTTTGGAATTATCATTTGGAAGTTTTTATTTGTTCAGTAATGAACATGTTTTCACTTTGATTTCTCTTATGTAGAAATACAGACTTAAATGTTTTTGGATTATTGTATTTCTTTTTTCAAGGAGGACTCTAGTTATGTTTCTCATTGATTTTATTGTTTAACTGAGTAATTTAAAGAAGTTTGTTTACTTATTACATGACATGGTCTAACCATATCACTGGGCAGGTTGGGTTAAAAAAGGTTAAAAAAAGTGCTAATTTCTCATTATGTGGACTTTATAAGAAAAAAGAAGAAAAACGTATAGCATGAATTGCAACAAAAGAGCAACTGACCTTCGAAAAAATACAGGAGGTCAGCACAGGGACACTTTCACATACTTAAAGCAACAAAGGATGACTTGTCCAAGCATTCTGTCTGCTCTTCAAAATAAAATTCATATGATCAGACACCCATGCATGCTGTGGTATGTGTCCTCTGCACATTTTTGTCACTCTCATCAACTGAGTAGCTTACTCAATAAAGACCAATCAAAAAAAGAAAGAAAATTTCTTTATGCTTCTGATAAGGGTGTTACATTACCAACATTTGCAGCAACATTGCACCAGGTTGAGATCTCATCAGAGCTCACAAAACTAGCTGAGCCAGGTCTTATTGGCAGGGTGATGGCAAGCTTCCAGCAGCTCCCAGGTGCCACAGAGTTCAGCAGTGATTAAAGACGTGCCACTCTTCCTTTCTGAGCCAAGACCATGGTAGCTTGTAAAGCCCCAGAACTAAACTAGGAATGTAATATCAGCTTTTTGACACAACATAGAACGGTTGTCTATTCTATGAAGTGTGAAGTCCTGGCTTCATGTGGCCATTAAAAATCCCTTCAAGCCCTTGGAAGACATACTTTGATAACTCTCTTGTCCTGGACAGACGCCATTCAGTTTTGCTCCCTCATCTGACAGCCAACGTTCCCTCTGTAGCCTCCAGTGAGTGTGATGGCCTGATTTTGTGGACAGGACTGGTGGGTGGGAGCTCTGCCTGATGCACGGCTGTCATCCTCCGTGTGCCCAGTGTGAGAGTGTGCTCTTCAACTTTCAGGCTTGCTAGAGAATCCCAGCACTGAGAGCACATGATTAGAATTTAATGAGGAAAATAGATAACCTCATTACTTGAGAAGCAGAGCCACCCAGGAGTTTTGTGGATTATCCTAAACTTTTGCATAAAAAACCTATTTACCATTCCACTCAGTCTCTTCATTACTGACCAACTCTTACAGATACGACCCTTAGTTTGTTTCAGAGATTTTTTTAGAATATGTGAGGTTAATTATCCTTTGAGCATGCTAAAGTTCCCATCCCCTGCAGACTGGGCTTATAACATTACAAATCAAATGGCAGAAAAGCATGCACAGTTTGCGTTGATGTAAGTAACGACTCTGTATTCGCAGTCATAGAAAATGAAGCATTTTTTATCTCCTGACTGCCAAATTGGATAACTGAATAGTGTATGCCCAGCTCTATAGTTAGAGCATGAAAAGTAGAAGTTGTGAATGGTAAATGCTCTGAGGTCTCTAAATTACCTAAAGCAGCCTTTCAGTAACTGTAAGATGGTTACAGTCTCATGAACTGCATTACAACCATTACTGTGTATCCAATTGAAAAATTGGGGTTTGGCAGTTCCCAGCGCAATATAGGTCCAATTTTCTGGCCCTACTGGATTTTGGATAACACAATAAAGCTGTCACTGATTTAGAAATATATATTGCCCATTCAGAGCTCCAGGTCAGTATGCCTCAGGGAGAAAAGAGGAAAGCTTTGTGGACTGGCTGCACTGTTGAAAAAAAATATTTAAAAGAGCATCTCTTCAAAGCTATGCAACTGTTTAAGATGTCACAAAAATATGATGCAGGTCAAGCAGTCAGCAAAGTGATTCTGAAATGGTCAAAGGTATATACAAAAGAAAATCTATCACCATGATCTATCTGCACTTCATCATCTGGATATCACCACTGAATTCACAGGCTGTTGCTAGAAAGTCTAGGAGTAATGTCATAAAATAAAAAAAGGAATGGAGGTTTGGATTGGAATACAAATCATTTTCTTCTAAGTTATTTTGAAGATGATGTGGAACAAATTGCTACCTGCATTCTCTTCAGTCTTACCAATAACAAACTCATAAAAGAAATAAACAATACAGAAACTAAGTGAAGTACAGCTCTTGTCCTTGATGCCTGCAAAAACTAGGAATCAGTCTACTTCTCTTCCATATTGTCAGATTAAAAGTTTTTTTAAGTTCTATTTCACAGCTCAGCGTTTTGAAAATGTTGTTACGCCCAGTTCTTTTCAATAGACAGAAACAGATCTCCAGAGAGCCATTCATCTCATCCTAAGATAGGCATCTAAGGTCAGCAAATGGTCTTCTGAGGATGATTCTATGAACTAAAAAGGGAAAGTAGATTTAGATATCTAACTTTTAGAAGTCTTTAATTAGACAAGGTGATTTTTGTCCATCAAGCTACTTTTAGACAACATATACTCTTTTTTTCTCTCTATTATGATATAAAATCTCACTATTTTTTCAGTTAGAAAAATACATGACACCCCTGCTAATTTTATAATGTTGCAAATAGCAAGATGGACTTTATTCTTATTCAAACTAGACTGAGCTTTAAGTTAAACTGTGATCTACAAAATAAGCCATATTTGAAGATCCTTCCTTTTTTCCCCCACCAGAAATGCCAGAATACTACAGGGGCATTGCTTGCTCTGTATTTCCAGATGTAACTCAAAGCAAAAGTATCTGAAAACTCATTAAAAACACTGTACTTGTCAGATTTTCAGCTCAGGTTCAGAGATTTCCAGTTCATGTACGATTCAAAGAATCATCTAAATATTAGGATGCTTATCCAAACTAAAATGAAATTTCAGCTTCTTGAGATTCATCTGTCATTGATGATAATGACGCCACGAAGGAAAACCCAATTATCCCGCTAGAATGAAGTACTGAGAATAACAGTAGCAAAAACGGCACTTACAGAACTCACAGTCATGCAGAGCTATGAGCTACCAGGGAGATGAGCAAGGAATGTGGGAGACGTTTCCCATTATTCGCACCAGGAGTTATACTCCGCTCCTTGCTGAAAATATACCCCTCCTGTACAGTGTGCTGAAAGTCAGATACTGTCCACTCCAAGCAACTGCATGTGTCAGTTCAGATTGCTCATCCAACGGAGATGCCTCACCCACTTCATGCCCCTCACCCTTTTCTCTGTATCACTCCCTTGTGGTGACCCTTTCTGTCAGAGATGTTGGTTTTAAAGCCAGCATGAGATTAACTACATAATGCTCCCCTTTCAAGCCTGCCTTCTCTTTATCTCCACCCAGCCGAGCTCGACACCAGGATGAGCCACGCTTTCCCCGGGGACGGCAGCGGCTCCCCGAAGCCTGTTTGCGTAACAGCCCAATTCTCTTTCTACCATGGCCACAATAAGAAGAGGGGCCACATTGTTTCCAGAAATAAAACAGATTACTTTAATCCTAAACCTACTGCAGTGCCAGCATAATAATTTTTAACCACATGTTTAACCATTTCTAAGGAGGCTAAAAGAGCTAGTCATTTGTTTACATATGATTACTGTTTAAGGAACAGTACTCAGCTGGGTTTATTAAGGGTTTGGGGTTTTTTCTTTCCACCCAGTTTGAACAAATATGTTCAGAATAAAAAGAAATCTGACTACTACACAACTATATGCTAGTCTCCTTAAAAGACACATACTCAGAGTTTTCTCTGTCTGCCCCCCTTATTCTCCAGCCAACCATTATTCAAAGGTATGTTCACCTTCTTCCAAGGAACCGTTATTACTATGTTTTTTCCATGAAAGCCTACATCTGCTCTCTTTTCTGATTAACCAGCTAATTGACACCTTCTATGAAGAGGCTTTTTTCCGTGTTATTTCCCTGTATTTTTAGTCTCTGCACAATACATTGATTTACTTGTGATTCCACTGTCCCAGGCACTTCTGACTTTTTCCCTTCAAGATACACTGTAATCAAACAGGACAAATGCTGCAGTATCGTCCCCTTAAAATAGAATTAGACTTCAACACGGATGCCATTTAGAAGTTAAATTCACCTCTCTTAACTTTTTGCCTCTATAACCTAAGTATCTAGTGCTCTAAATCTTTGTAAACTAATAATTTACATTCTGTATAGTCCATAGGGATAGGAACTTCCAGGGGGTAATTTATCCCCTTCTGAGACAGGTGCTCAAGGCAGGCACCTGCAGAAGATCCTTGGTCCGACCTCATTCATTGATTAAACACAGAAGCTTGATGAACTGGCTTAAACTTGACATGTAACGTTTGGCAGGCTTAAGTTGAGATTTACCCAGTGTGTCTGAATACTGTTAAGATCTTCTAGCCTTAAAAAACCCAAACAGCTGTTTTCAGATAATCTGAAATCATCTTCAAGTGAAATGAGGAGCACTGGATCGTTTATCATATTTTTAAATGAAAATGAAAGCAATCACTGAGGAATGAGTTCCCAGTGATTACAGAATTTTGTTTCCATTTCTGTGTCCTTTTGGAAAGATAATTGCTCAGGCATTGGAACAATGATTTAGTAGTAGCTTTGATTGTGCATCACCCAACCATACCCTGTTTATATACATAAGAAATACATACATTTATTATGGTCATATGGTGTTGCTACGTATTGCTCAAGCATCATGTCTTGCTGAGGACAGAGAGAAGAAGAAAAGGAAGAGTTGTTTTATCTCACTCTTAAATCTACTTCAGTATACAAACTTTATCCTTTCTCAAATAACTTCTAAAATGTCAACTTTCCCCAAGTTTGGACCTGCAAGCACTCAAAAGCAATGTTTCACATGATGTAAGTAGAGATATCAAAATTAGTAATAAATATCAACTCACCTAAAAATAGCATCCTACTGAAGCATTAATATAGCTATGTTGAACCAGAAAGTATCAGTAGAGTCAGGAATTAAACTTTGAATGAATTCCATAAGCCTGTTCCAAACATAAGCTTATTTCTACTTTTGCAGAATAACATAAACTTGTACAGATGAGAAGTATATGACATGAATGGAGTGATTGTTATTTGCCATATACATTACTGCATGGGGTTTTCTCGATGGCTTCCTCCTTCTGCCTCTCACTCTAGACCTACAGCATGTGCTGCTAACCTCAATGCCACCCAAAATAGAGTCACTTTGACAGCAGGATCCCGCTTATGCGCTGTACTTCCCATGTGTCCTATGACATTGTTGGAACATTTCCTTATCTCCATCCCTTTTGCCTTTTGACATGTGTATGCAAGATTATTGCTAAGAGAAGGAAAACTTCTCCTATGTAATATTAGTGGCTGTATCTTTTGGACTGCTTGACTAAAGGGATATTCTTACTTTCAGGTATGCAAGCAGTGAAATCTGTCTTTTTACTCACCTTCATTTGGAAAGGAATACAGTGGTTTTATGATGAAGTTTTCAGAACTTTGACTCTTGCATTTGGCAACTGAATTGTTGTAGTGTAGCATGGAAATACTGAGGGAAGTCTTGCTCCTTCAATGAAATATGCTGTGTTCATGCCAGTGATCTGTAATAGACTATAACATGAGGAAAGCTATTTTGGAATTAATCCGGTATTATAAGGGGAATCAGCCAGGACTCAACAGGACAACAAATGCCACCAGTTGTCTCCCCAAAATGGCTTCTGCCTTTTAAACTAGTGGTGAGTTCTTTTTCAAGTTAGTGCTTTATCCCCAGGAAACCTGATTTATGATGAACCAACCTAAAGATCATGAAGTCTCAGACCACTGTAACCATGTTTGTTATCCATGAATAGCAATTTAGGCTTTCTGCTACTCAGAGATAAAAGAGCATTTTTATCAGCTTGCATGCAAAATTTGTGAAGCGTACAGGAAAAGTCCCAGGTCACAACATTATTTACTTAGTGTTGCAAGTGGAGTTCCCTGGCAGCAAAAAAGAGCTGTGGTATGACATGTTCTTAATACTCCTCTCTTCCCATCCTTGTTATATCTCCCACAGCACAACGGGGAAGTTTTCATATCCTTTCTGGGAAATAAGCATGGTTGGGTGCCTCCCTACAGTGCCTGTACACTAATGCCCGCAGCATGGGGAACAAATAGGAGGAATTAGAGGTGTGGATGGAATTGAAATGGCTATGATCTCATCAGGATCACAGAGATGTGGTGAGATTTTTCACACAAGTGGAGTGTGGCAATCGATGGATATAGGCTCTTTGGAAAGGACGGTGAGAAGGGTCAATTATGCTATATGTGAGAGAGCAGCACAGATGCTTGGAGCTCTGCTGTGGGATGGATGATGAGCGAGCTGAGAGCCTGTGGGTCAGGATTAGGGGCAAACCAACATGGGTGACATTGTGGGTGTCTGCTACGCACTGCCTGGCCAGGAAGAAGTGGCTGAGGTCTTCTTCAGACAACTGGAAAAAGCCTCATGTTCACTGGCCCTGGTCCTTAAGGGGGTACTTGAACCACTGATATCTGCTGGTGTGCACTGACAACAATTGATTGAGGAACTGATGATGAGAGGTGCTTTGCTCATGTCATACTTACAAACAAGGAAGGGCTGGTTGGGATGTGAAGGCTGGGAGCAACCTTGGCGGCAGTGACCGTGATGGTAGAGTTCAGAAGCTTGAGGGGAGAGAGCAAGGCAAAAACCAGGATTACATCCCTGGACTTCAGAAGAGCAGGCTTTGGCATTTTTCAGAGATCTATTTGGAATAATCTCATGTGATACATCCCTGGAGAGAAGAGAGGTCCAGGAGAGCGGGTTGATTCTCAGGGATCAACTTTTCCATGCTCAAGAGTGGTCCGTCCCAGTGAGCAGGAAATCAAGCAAAGGCAGTGGGAGGCCTGCATGGATAAACAAGGAGCTCCTGACTCAATCCAGACATAAAAAGGAAATGTACAGGAGAGGGAAGCAGGGTCAGGTGACCAGGAGGAATACAGAGACAGTGTCCGAGCATGCAGGTTAGGAAAACCAAAGCCCATCTGGAGCTGAATTTGGCAAGCAATGTGAAAAGAAACAAGAACAGCTTCTACAAGTACATCGGCAAGAAAGGAAAAACTAGGGAAAACGTGGGCCTGCTAGTGAATGTGGCCAGTGATGTGGTGACAAAGAAAGTGGAGAAGGCTGAGGTACTCAATGCTTTTTTACTTTCAGGCACAAATTGAAATACAGGAAACTCTGTTTAAACATAAGAAAAGACTTTTTTACTGTGAGAGTGCTCAAACACTGGCTGCCCACAGAGGTTGCAGAGTCTCCATCATTGGAGATATTAAAAATGTGACTGGACAAAGCCCTGACAGCCTTCAAACCCTTACTTTGAACAGCAGGGTTGGACTAGATGCTCCCCAAAGGTGCTTTCCAACCTCAGTGATTCTGTGATGCTGCGATTCTGTCTAAAATTTTGGTATAATTTGTCAACTGCTGTTCATGACCCTTCTGAGTTGTTGAGGCATTCAGTATTTTTGCTATGTGGAGAAAGAATGTGAGAGAACAATGAAGAAAGCCTAAAAGCCAAGTCAGAGAAGTTTTGGGAAGAGACAGACGCAGCTCATGGTGAAGCTAAAAGAGACTTCAATGACAGTTAAAAGAAAACTCGTTGAAATATCAACAGTCTGAGAGTTTCCTACAGAAAGCCTAGCAGGGGAAAGGGGAAGGAATTTTAGCTAAAGAGAGTAGAAAAAACAATGCAGCCTATGCATTTCATGTGGCATTATCCATGTATCTAGGCAGGTTTCATTCTAACTTGAGACCTAGCTGACAGAGGGTAACTTTTATGGAATAAGAGATTTACCATCCACTGGGACAGAAAGTGATCCATGTTGTTGGTATTTTAGATGATGTCTCATAATTTTCCCCAGTGCCTTTATATGGATATTGAAAAGAAAGAATGATTGATGTAGAACCTGGAGGGTCTTCATATCTTTGGCAAGCAAGATGAAGCAGGCCATCAGTCCTCTGATTGCATTTTGTGCAGTGGATGTTTTCCAGCTCAGTGCTTAACCATTAACTTCCTCAAGGTAAAATAACTACTCAGCGTGGTGAATATATTGAACGTTGCAGAAAGACAGAGGAATCTTTAAATGGGCAAGAGTAGATCATCCATCACTGCAGCCAATGGTGTGTCTATTCCAAATCCTGGCCTGCAATTTGACTGGAAGGAGTCCATGAGCCAGGTGGTGAATAAGCTGGTTGTACACAAACACAAATCAAAAGTGGTGGGAGTGCACAGGTGATAAAGAATGGTAAATAGCATCTAAAAAAGTTTTAAAAATTTGCATTACTAAGTCTGCATTTGCAAAGTTTCTGACTAGACATAGGGGAAAATTGCAAATATATTAAATAAAAAATACATATACTTAGCACTTCCTTGACCTGCAAGAATTTGTGGGCTTCAGTATGAAAAGAGGGTGCAGAAGACTTCCTTGGACTACAAAGCTTTAAAAAGAGGATTTTTATATGTTTGCTGGAGAGATAACCACTTCTGTTTCACATAAAGATATATACCTACATACATATACATATATACATATACACATGCAATGATGTATGAAGGTGATATGGTTAGGTGATACTACAGTAAGGGGCAGTGATCAATGCACCACAAAGACATAAAGGTATGCCGCTAATGTTTTTTTGAAGTTGATGGAAAAGAAACAGAAATCGTAATATTAATCAGCCAGATCATTCAAAACATATCATAAAAATAACATTGATGAAAGGTCAAAACTTGGCAAAAAGAACGTTACAAAGCTCTTGGAAAGAGCTCTGGGACTCTCAAGGCCTCAACTGGCTCTTGGGATATTATCAGGAAGGACCAATCTTACCAATATCTGAGTATGCCAAATATACAAAGCTAGCTTTGTTATCTACATTCACAGTATGTTTTTTAAGGTCAAGTAGAATTAGAAAAAGTTAGAGGACCACAGAAATGTATCCTCCAAAACATATTTAAGAGTTTCCAGATGTCAAAATTCTTATCAGCAGCAATGTTCACCATGCTACAAATCACGATTACAACTGCTATATTCCTTACTTTCTGACCTACTATGACCAGAACTGGTAGGTAAATTCATCTCACAGCCATGGAATGTAGTGTTCCTGAAACTAATAAACTGATCTCCGTATTATGCATTTAATACGCTGAATGCTCTTACCAGTTTTTTCAGCAGTAAATTCGCATAAAGTATCACAACTTTCATCCACTGCGACTTACCTCACACTACTATTAGATTATTAAGTCTATATAGATTAACATCTGATACCAACAAATGTCAGAATTTGCCAAAGGATAAACCAATGAAGGAACTAACTGGAATTGCTGGAGTAGCTACTTTCCTGTCTTGTACACTAAAATTAATCCAAACCCTAGCTCGAAACCACTATCTTAGAATAAAATAAAACAATTTTGTAGTGAGCGCATTCTTATCCCTGTTACAGCAATTGTATTACAGTGCTCCTTTAGATGGCATTTATTTAAATTATTTTACAATAAATATGAAGAGGGATAATGGGTCAAAAGTATTCACAAAGTATTTTCTTATAATACTACTCTCCTTTGATGTCTGTCTTTATATGGTGAATTTATAATTTAACTTTTACTATTATTTTAATTAATTTAGAGAAAGCTCTTTGGTCTACTATAATATAGTTAAAATTTTCTCAATGTTACAATATTAAACTTCATTCAAAAGGGTATTATATTTTCAGTGTTTTTAAATCACATTGGTCTGAAACAAATCTGCAATGAAACATCTGTCTAATCACATTTTTATAGTTACAGAAAGAAAAATAAAAATAATCCCCATGGCTCCAATTGGTTTTCCAACGAACTATCCTATACTTTTAAAAAAACACTGAAACTTTACAGAAAGCTAGCTTTAATGAGATTTTGGAAATTTTGGCTTTCTTACTAAGACAATTGACTATCAAAGCCAACTACCAAAACTGTTGCATTGTTCAGTAAATGTGTATTTTATTTACAATAGGATGGTGTGAAAAATATCAGCCATGGAAAAAACAGTCAGAGTCTACAGAGATCTTATTGCAACATCAAAATGAAACATATTCAATGTGAATTATGCTAGCATCAAAATATAAATTATGTCATAGGAGAGAGTAGAGAAACTCTTAAGCAACTAATAGAGAAATCTGGATTTCTTTGTCTCTGTTGTAGCAGCACATAGCATGAATAATAGCTATTTCTACCCTTTAATTGGCATGTAATTACCAGTTCACTGCTTCTGGAACAAATAAGCTCCAGAAGATTACCTATGATGTTTGAAATCCAGGCTGGGTATTTCAGGAAGCAGGCTGACTTGGAAACTTCAGCTCAAAAGTCTTTTTATTCTTGCAAGTTTCAAAACAATTCAGTAATCAGGGTGATAAAAGGAGAGAAATCTCATTTTCCTGAATGCTTTTACTGTTCTTATCGCATAAAAAAGGGGTGTTTTGAAGTTAAATTGTAAATTGGAAGGTGTACACATAAATGCCAAGGATGTCTGCATAGGACCATGGCAGCATATGTTCCTGTTGGTGAACCTTGTATACATCAGATATGCAATCAATTTAGACTGCATACAAACTCATAAAATCTGCAAACTACATTACTGGAGTCCCCAAATCAATTATAGAATAATAGCATAATTTTCCTCCTTTTTTAAAAACTTGTGACCTACCTTTACTCTTCCCATTGTGTTGAGATAAGATTTATACTACAACATCCTCAGCACATCAAACACTACCATAATTAATAAAGCAAATATGAAAAATATGTTTTTTATTGCTTCCTTGAATTGCTGAATTTCTGTCCACCTCAGCGGCCTAAAATTTCTGACTGACAGATTCCAAACCCTGCATAGTGATTGCTTATGATTTGGTATGAGTATCTTTGAACTAGGAACAGATGCTGTATTTCAAATAGGGTATAAAATTTTGTAATATGTTTGTGTCTAGTTCTGGCAAATTGTAAGATATCAGATAATGCCCGCATTACCCTGATTTAAACACAAACCATTGTTGATATTTTGGAGGGCTTTAAACTTGTATGAATACTATTTTCCCTGTCATCCCAAGGACTCTGCTTTGTAACTAGGCAACCATGCTATAGAGAGAAGCATTACAGTATAATTTTTTAAATTCTCTGTGCTATGTTTTTTGTCCTTCATATTATTCTCTAAATTTCTCTAAGATGCTGCATAAACAAGCAAGTTGATGGTTTATGCCTTTGGATCATATTGTCTGCACCAAATATATTTACCTATATTGCATGTGGTCTTCACGGCTTACTTCTGCCTTCAATCCTTGTTAGCTTTTACCTGTCATTCCTTTTTCCACTTTGTGGTCTTCACGGCTTACTTCTGCCTTCAATCCTTTTTACCCGTCATTCCTTTTTCCACTTTGTAGGAGTAGACCCAAACCAAAAATATGATCAGTTGTTCTTCTGCCCCAGTGATTCTTTTGTGCAGGACACTGTGGAGCTCAGCTTGGTCATTAGTCCTTTTCATCTAAGAGGTCATGAGTGTTTTGAGCTGTATTGGCACCACTGGGCTAATGACTCCTGGTGACTTCTCATCTAAACAGTATATTAAGGTCTTTCAGTTTTCCCACTGAGTGGGCCGAAATTGGGAATTCAGTGACAATTTCTGTACCATATTTATTGCAAAAGACAGAGAAAAGATACTGGTGGGTTGCTAATAATAGAATTTGTATCTGTTCCTCTACCTTATGAATTTCATTACCAAGCAGTCAAAAAAAATCGCACATCAATCAGTAGCAGAGGATAGCAGAGGTTTGTAGCTGATGTCTCAAGTGGGAAGTGCAGGGTGGGATGAACCTGGATGTATGGAATGAACATGTATGGCTGTAACAGTAAAGTTACCCTGGCTTTGTTACCTCTTCATTGGATTAGACCAATATCTCTCAAAGCTAATGTTGAGAATCTCTTGTTTACCATCCAGAAGCCTCCACTGGGGAAGTATTGCTGCCCATTTATTTCTGTAGAAAAACTTGAGAAGAGAGTGACTTCAGCTTTGCACTGTGCACTCTTACATAAACAGTCTCTCCCTAGATTAAATTTGAAGTACTATTTTTGACATGAAAAAATCATTTAATGAACAAACGCCGGTGACATGACTCTTAATTACTGGAGAATCAAGATTATACATAATTACTATTAAATGCAATACATGATTTGCACTGGATATTAAGTATTGCACGTCTGGGCTTAAGTTCACCTTTGTTCAGGTGCAGGGATGAGGCTTGCATGTGTGTTCTTGGGTGTGTGCGCGGACCACCTCCCATTCGCTGTTACGGGGTTCCTTTGAAATGTAACATTGGAACTGCCAGAAGGAGAATAACGGACCTGGAGTTGATGCCGCACATCAGTTGCTGATCGCTCAGGCTGCCCCAATTCCTCTGCTTTTAAAGTACAGGTATTAGCAGTGCTATGACAAGAGTCTTCACTTCCCCCTCCCTGCCTCTCCCCCAGATAAGAGCAATGTAATGTGGTGATGAAATTTCTAGCAGCTGCTTGAGATTAGTCCCTGTTAAGCTTCTGCCATGGTTTCTATGGAGGAATTTTCTCATTTGTAGCACTGGCAAAATACTAGTTTGCATAAAAGTAATGAATAGACAATGCGTTAACCAACACACAGTAATAACATTATGAAGTATAATGAAAGGACAGTTGTCCAAGAAGCCAATTTACGGTAGTATGAAGAGATAGATGAGTGCACAGAAATTTGTACTAGAGGCACAAGGTGAATTTAGTTGAGTTCATAATGGAGATTCAAGCAATATGTTATTTACTTCTTTACACTTTGTATCTATTAATTTAGAAGATTGGCTGGTAGATATCAAAAAACTAAACCACTTTGTTCCTGAAAGGGAATAAAAGCAGTACTTCTTTACCCTGAAAGCATTCTGAGAATTATCTTATATTTATAAATCTGGTTAAAATATAAATTTTCCCATATTACTGTATCCAAGGTGGACAGCTCACTTGTTTATTTTTAATCTCACATTATTTTCTGTTTTTTTCCTTAAAAACTTAATTTCTTGGTAAATGTGATTGCCTGAGAGCTCTGACACCACTAGATGCAAATTTCCAGCCCTGAGATTTGCAGATGAAACCATGAAAGCATTAACTGAGAGCTCTCTAAAAGCTTAGAGACCAGAAGAGAAAAAAATTACAATTTACCACTTTAAAAAATCCTGCTTTAAATTTAGCCTCATGATTCTTTGGGTTCTGATCCATCATTTCTGAATGTCTGAGCTGATAAGATCTGTATGCTGCAGTGTATAGACACAAAGAATCTGAGTTAATGGTTTGTGCCTAGGCTTCCTTTACTGTAGGTTCTCCTTTGCACACATTTCCTATTTGATTTTGTTGGTTATGTTGCTTGAATCAGACCACTGGATCATAAACTCTTCAGGTCAGAGATCTTAGCAGTCTCGGCAGTCTTTTGACCACATGGTCCTTCCATGTAAGGAACATTGTGACTTACATGATGTAAGTCACAATGTAAGTAATAACCTTAATAAACTTGCCCGAGCTCCTCAGGAGCTCTTTCATCTTTCATCTGTATTTACCTTTCCATTTAAAACTATTATCTCCATTTAAATAAGGCAAGATGCTTTGATTTGAAGTCAGTGGCAAATCATTCCAGTTTGCTCAGACACATCTAGACTTCAAATGGCCGCAGTCTTATTATCCCTGTACAATCTATCCCCTTTGCAAACAGGGTTGCAATTATTTTAATGTTAAAAAGAAAGAATGAAAAGGTGAAGAAAAATGTATCAATCCATAGAGGGCTGGACCCAAATGAATACTACGCTTACACAGGTGTAACAGCAAGTGGGAAGCACAGATAAGAGTGAAATTTTGAGTAAGTCCCAAGAGATTGGAAATCTCTTTTGGGAGGATAGACTGTCTCAAACCGTTCTGAGGAATGAGGTTAAAATTGCATATGATGGTGTTGCATATGATGGTGTGTACCAACAGTCAAGTGGGCATTCAACCAGGGAAGGGCCTGCATTTGGTGTAACAGGTACTTCTCTTAACAGAGCTTACAAGACTATAGTCTTCTGTTTCTCTCATTTTACTCTTCAGATGACTCTGTCAAACTGATGAATGGTGCAAGCTTACCTCAGCACAGACACTACCTGAGGCAAGCAACACAGTGCACAATCAGTGTTACCCACAAACCAACAACCCAACCCAAACAACCAACCAGTCAGACCTTAGACGGACATAATTGCCCTCAGGAAATGCTTGTAGTCAGTCTCCACTGACTTCATAGGGACCTGGGGAGAACTACAGTTGTAAGGTGACTTTCAGGTAAGTAGAGATTGTTCCTCACAAATAGGTGGCAAATGTCTTAAGCAGGAAATTGATGTGGATAGTCATGACCCCTCCTGTGTGATTCTAATGCATCTTCATACCGCAGTGGCTTTTTGACAATTTGGCCATTCATCTGGCAGAGACATAAGAGGAATGGGCCCTGGAGGATGACCAGCATTTCTGAGTTGGCCTGATGGATAACCAGAATAATTATTCAAGTGGATGGTCTGGTACAACTAAAGATATATTTTTAATTTTGTGTGTTTAAAAAAACCCAATCTTTTGACATGTTTTCAAACTATACTAAACCAATTTAATCCTGAGGCACTGTTAAACCTGATGTCGTAGATCTCTCTCATAGGTGTGTTTCTTTAGGCAGTCTTAAACTGTGACACTTGGTACTCAAAAGGCTGGGGCATACTTAGCTTGGAATTTCATGGGCATCTGATTAATTTCTCCAAAGCATGTGTTGTCCTCTTTTTAGGAAGAGGGACCTGTTGGAGGAAGAGGAGACTGTTCCTTCCCTCAGGGCTACTGAGAGTCCTCAAAAAGAGAAGGCTCAAGAAACTGCAGGGTGGCGTAAGCAAGAAAGTTATAGCAGGAGGCCTGGAGCTCATCTATGGTTTGAAAGACTACAGTGAGGATGAGGGAGCAGTGCAGCAGGCTTTAGAGATGAAGGGGAGAATTTCTTGAGGACTAGAGCAGACAAAGCAGAATTTGCTGCCATTCAGCAAGCTGTTAAATTAGCTGCCATCATGGATTATGCTTCAAAACACACTGAACTTGGAAGAACTCGGTAGAAAATTTAAATTCTCTTTGTCTTTTGTTTCCCTTTAAAAAGCTACATGTTTAGGTTTTAGTTTTCTTTTGGGAACTCACAGTAGAAGGCCTTGGCTCTTCCACCTCAGTGATTTGACCAAACTGGGATCCTGCCATGAATGCATGGCTAATTCCTAGCTCAATATGAGTAGAATTTTGGCCCATATTTTGAAAAAAAGATTTTCCAGATAAACCCAAAGATGGGTTGACCAAGCTGTCAAGAGCACTTTTCATACAGTAATGCAACTACATATTACATATGCAGAAACTTGTTGTTGAATGTTAAAAATCTTTTGGAGATCTGCTTTCTCCTGCATGCTTGTTGTCTATATTCCTTGACTAATATTTTTAATTAATTGTCACAGCAACAGATTACTATCATTCAGTGTTTTGAAATGAAAAAAACATGAATCATTATGCAAACTTAGTATCAGCCCCTCTGTAGACTGTAAAGAGATTTGAGGTTGGTTGTGAATGTTACAAAGAAGTTAATTTAGAAAGAAAAAATATAAAAAGATAAAACCTTAAAATAAAAAGAAATATGGCAAGTAATTATTAGACATGCATACTCATATTGCACAATATTAGATCTGCAAAATGTATCCACTATTTAGGTCTTTGAACACTATATAAAAAACAGATAAACAAAATGGGATTGCACATTCAAAAACTTTGAACTAAATTATTATTTAAAACCAGTAGGTTACTCTGCTGTGTCATGAAGACATCAAATACTACACACTAAGATCCAGACTTCTACAGCTATGTTTATAATTAATGCTTTTCTATGCTCTGCCACAAGAAGCAAAGAACATAGTCCTGGTAGGATATATTACACAATTTTGAGAAACATAGGGCTTGCCCTCTCAGATCAATTACCAGCTAAATCCTGTAGCAAAAGTGGGGTTTAGCTTTTCGAAAGTAATCATCTGGAGGGTTTGGGTTTTTTTTTAGGATTTTGTCTTTTAATCCTATGGGTGAATGCCTCATGGACCAGTAAAACCTAAGTGTTTGCTCATGTAAAGTAACAAAATGCAGACATGCGCTAAACTAACTTTGAAAGAATTGTCCAGAAAAAAATCTCCACTATTGGCATATTGTAAACATATAGTTGTACTGATCTCAGCAGAGAAACGCAAGAAGCCTTTAATAGGACATTTATATCATCTTAAAACCACTCATAAAGCACTCATTGTATTGATTCAAATCTACAGCCACAGTGTATTTATTTCAGGCAAAATGAAGTGAGCAGCTCCTTTCCCCACCCCCTTCCTTACTGCTCCTCTGCAAGAAAAAATGAAAAATCTCATCTAGATCTGTGTTCCTTGCTGCATGAAGCAGCAAGCTTCTTGGCAGTTTCACTGATACTTTTCTGGCTGCTAAGCTTCAAAATAGTTCTGAACCTCAGCCATTTTATGAGGCCAGCAGTGATTTGAAAATACCAATGCCTGTCATTTACGCGGAGCAAGTCCTGATTTCCCAGACCCCACTGAATATCCATTCACCTGTAACTACTGAAACTAAAGAGATAGGGTAGGCACTGGGAACTTGTGTATTGATGTACGACCATTTTTCCACGGGCTTTGCCGAAATTGTGCTAGGTTTCTTTTTGCAAGAGCTAGGAATATCTGGTAAGTATGTCACTGCTTTTTCATGAAACAGAATCCCTTTTAATTCCTTTTATTATTACATTTGGATGTAAAATGCTTATCAGTAGAAGATCTGGCTGCACATTCCAAAATTTAGATCAGAATTAGGCAACCATTTCTGTGACAACCCCCACATAGCACCAAAATAGCTACTCTGAAAAGGAGTGATATGAGGCAGATGATTAAATGTCAGTGAATTCTAAAGACTGTTTCTACTAGGGAGCACAAAGAAAGTGATCTTGCATTGTGCTCTAAAATGTCTCTACCCTGTGAGCTGATCTGCACAGATTGATGATTCTTATGCTGTGCATTGGCTCTTTGACTCCAGAAGGTGCGCACGTCCGCTCCTGTGGTCAAGGTGCATGATCTAGGCTGAAATGACCTTCCCTGGGGAATGCTCTGCTGCTGACCTCCTTGCCTTCAACTTCAGGATGTAGAGTGCTGCAAAGGGGTAAGGGTAAGACAAGTCTGAGATAATGAGCATGGTGACAATACAGGTCCTTAAATTTCACCCACACTGGAACTGGTAGCCACAGAAGAGAGTACAGGTGTGAAACACTCCTGTCAATGTTTCTTAATGATCTGAGCAAACAGATTTCAGTTAGCAGAAAACATGGCCTAAGTGTCTTCACCTGCAGATTACTCAGCCATGTCAGAGGCCACTTGCTGATGGGTATTAGAATGCTAGTTTTCTATTTCCTCCTAAGTGAAAGCGTTAGGCTGTACGATGTGGTAAATAAATAGTTTCCTAATTGCACCGTATTTACGGAACACCTCTTATCGACTGCAGTGCATTTCTAAAAATTGCACACGCTTTCCTACGAAAATCCTGTGAACTTTACGGCATGTTATTGCCCCTTTCAGCATTGCAGCTCCCATGGGTCTTTCCATAAACCAGATTCCCATGATAATTCTTCTCCAGTATTTATTGATAATCCACATTAGGGACTTAGTTTCTGTTCTAGAAGCACTACATAGCCTGAACAAAATCACAATCCCCAATGATTCTCACCAGTGGTCACTTGAATAAACAGAAGTCCCCCGAGCATGCAAGACTCCTTATCATGTTACTGAGTACGCTGAACAAGTAACTACCTTACTGTATTTTATTCTGCAGACAGATTTGCAATCTTCTCTTCTACCTGGAGGAAACAGCGTTCTTAATGCAAGCCACATGATACACTTGCCTGTACACACCTTGAATACACAGTTACACTGAGAACAAGCCCTGATCCCCACACACTGGTGGTTCTGATGGTGCTGCGGTCTGAAATAGCAGCTGCACTGCGCTGTAACTTGCCTCAGCTAAGAGTAATTACCCACTGCCTGCGACCTCGCATATAATTCATCGGTCTAGATTTATTAAACCTGCAATCAAGCTCAAAAGAACACATTTTAGTGCATAAAACATGGTGTGTATGATCTTTAAAAATACAGGCTGAAAATTTCAAAACCACATGCTGAAGTTCGGCTCTTCAGATACTCAGGCAATTTTGTATAAGCTGCTTGGTTTTTAGAAGTAACTAGCAATTTCTTTTTCATTTGTGAATGTTTAGTATTACTGACAAGTAGGCCACCTATCTGCAAGTGCCTAAATATGGACTGAGAAAAGTAGGTTTTGGCACCCAGATACAAACACTGCGTCTGTGAAGTTTTCATTGTGAAAATTTCCTTTTTTTTTTTTCTCCTCTAAGTGTAAGTTGTGTTGCTCTCATGAAATTGTTTTTTTTCCCCTCAGCTCAGATGGTTGCAGATATTTCCCAGGAAAATCCACACAGAACAAAAGTTTGCAATGTTTCTTGAGTTTCATGGTAATATCCTACTCTGACAGGGAAAACAAAACAAAAACTTGCCAGACAAGCTGGCAAATGTAAAATCCGTAACTACAATCATATTCTGATACTGGCAAATAATAATAATTAAAAAATATTTATGAAGATTTTAAACTTCAGACAATTAACAAAAATAAAGGTTCTCCACCCCAATATGTTTCTAATATAAGCATCTTGTCCTTGGTTTGTTTCAGTGTCATAATACAAAATAGAATATGCCTCTGATTTTTAAAATTCACTACATATTTGACCACTCTAATTGCAACTGAATAACATAGTAGGTAATGCTGGGAAGACTTCAATGGTAGTCCTGTTTTTTAATATGTTATTAATTTTAAAATCCATACTTTGATCATTTTCTCTAAAGTTGCCACAAAATTTTGAGTATGCAGATTATTTTGGATAAAGTATGAAAAAAAATAATGGCAGAATTCAGATTTGCCTTGAGAAAGGGTGGGTGAGGTTTTACTTCTCCCTCAATTTTCCCTTTACTGTAAATACATTTTTTGCACATTTACTTGCACATTAACATTTCACATTTCTTTTTTCTGATTCATCCTCATATATTTTATTATAATTTGTGAAAACATATATATTCAAACAAGACTTAAACACATGCTTAACTTCGCAGTTGTTTCAAGTTATATTTTAGACTAAGTGAATATACCATGACTAGGGCTGATCTTAGAAGCATGTCTTAAACATTTTCTCGAATTGGGTCTTTTGTTAGCAAAAGAGACACTGTAGATAACTCTGCTCTTTCCATATTCTGCTTTGACTATTTCACACATATCCATCATAGAGAAGGTAATCCTTTTTTATGAAGACCAGTTTATTTTTAAATAACTAATGTGTTAGTATTGTCTTGTTCACTGAAGCAGAAAATGTTACTATTTTTATGTTGCCTAAGGTCCTGTTCCTTATCTTGATCTCATCTGTGTATTGCAACAGATGAAAACTTTTTTTTTTAATATCAGGTTCAATATGCTGTAAGACTTTGCAGTTCATAATAGCAACCAGTATTTTTTGTTAACTATCTTTTTAACCAACATGCTTGTATAGGATTGACTATGTATGTCTGGGTTCAGCAGAATTGTTGTGCCAGTTATAATATCCTTGCTTATTTTGTTCCATGCAATTCAGTATCCTTTAAGCTTCTAGATTTATCTGTTTCTTAACTGGCAAGAAAGTAAACCTTATCTGCTCTTAAAATTTTCAACCACCTATGATTTAATTTTGCATTTGTATGTGACATGTCATGTCTACCACACTAAATTATAGAGCAAAATTGAAAACATTTAGTGCTGAACAGTCTGCATGGGTCAATAAAAAAAAAAAGCCTGATAAAATTCTACTTGATAAAAGTGCCAAAAGTGACGTGTAGAAGCTGGGTGTAGAGATTCAAGGTAAGCAGAGGGATTTCTTGATAATGCTGTAAATGTGGACACAGAGAAAATCTGTAACGGTTACAATATTCTTATATGGACTTGTATATGGATAGTAAGCACCGGGATAAAGAAATGGATTCCAAAAAATGTGTGTTTTGAAGCTTCAAGGCTGAAAAAAAGAATGTAATAGTTTAAAACACAAGTAGCCCAGAGTACTGGAGGACTTACTACATGACATAGTCATAAGCAACCATCTTTAGAAATAACATCCAGTAAGTACCAGATCACAATGACAAAATACCTTCCTTTGAAACTTCACATCACCAGCTATATATTAACACCTCATTACTCAATAGTTTTTATTATCACGATCCTCTAAACATTGTAGCCATTTGGATATGAGTAACATATCAAGCACTGCAGAAAAATCGTGGAACCTTCAGCTGTTATTTCAGGGGGTAAAAAATCATTCCAACTTGATGAATTTAAAACCATCTTGAAGGTGAGATACAGCACTTTTAAGTATCTTTTTAAGATTCCAAATCATTAAAAAAATCCACTTCACTAGCCTTAAAGAAAACTATGGAGATGGATTTTTAATTTACATGAGAAGAAAACTTGTGAGACCTCCAGAAGTATTAAAATGAAAACTGGACCTCACATTTCCAGGGGTTTCATATTATGTCTTTAGTTTAGGATTCTACCTGTCTTCATTTAAATTATCTAGGATAAGATACTACTCATCTTGTAAGTAATAAAACAGATATTATTGGTCGAGCTGCAGGGCTAAACGTTTGTGCTGTGTGGTACGCAGGAAAGCCCAAAGCATATTCTTCTGGTGAGTATTCCGTGCCTCCGAAAGAAAAATGAAAAACCCTAAAACCCAGGAACAAAAAAGTAAATGTTTCTTCACATAATTCATAAAGATATTCACATTGCATCTTCATAGCAGTTTCCCTAGGACCAAAACAATTAGGGTATTCAAAAAAATATGTCTTTATAGTGGCTTGATTGGTTTTAAAGTTAAGGTGGCCTAACATTCCTATGCGCATTACGTATGCCTGTCATTTCCTTTAGAACAAGGAGCATTATAAAATGAAACAAAGACTCCCTTCTCTAGAAATGCATATGAAACTGGCATACTATATGAAATTAAGGCCTCTACCGGCTCACAGTCTACACTAGAATATCTACGATTACATAAAACATTAGTTTGATGTGTCCTAACTGGATTACTTTGGGCAAAAGTGATAAAAAGGTAATAGTACACGGTAACAAAGCATCCTCAAAAAGCGATATTTACTATGCTATTCTAAAAAAAGCCAGCGGAGAATTCAGCCAGGAATTGATGTCGGGTTCCTGCTTTAAGATTAGGAACTTCATGTTCAATTATTGTTTGTTACTGAGATACTAAATACATGTTGTTTTGCTGTCTTTGGCTGTCTGTTCTCATTCGGCATTTACATGTACCTTTGTCACCTTCAAATGGGTTTTATTTCACCTAAATGTAGACATCTGGAAGACAGTCCTCCAATAAAAGGTAGGCATCTAGGCTTTCTCTCACTGCAGCTGACAAGGAAAATAAAGCACCTGCAAAAGGAAATTTGTATCACTTTTTCTAGGAGGAGATGGTTCAGAGCGATAGGCGCCTGTCCACCACAGAGGTAGGGTATGATTAGCTGGGGTTGGATCCCTAACTTTTGGTAGTTAGTGAGAAGAATCCCACTGTAGTAACTAAAAGGTATAAATGCATGTGCAAGAGTTCACTCATGACATTGTCTAGTTGATGTTCCTGCAAATGAAGAAATAATACCAAAATATGATTTCAATGATTTCAATGGATGTCTCTAAAGCCAGTCCAAGCTACACGTATCAACATTTACTCTTCAAATAGAACAATGCCCACCACCTTGCTTCTTTGGGGAGGCAAATTTTAAACTTTTCCTATGGCTCTGACGTAGTGTCATATCCAGCTGCTGTAACGCCAGAATCCAAAGAACCATGAACTGACGTACTCACTCTCATACCCCAGTTTCCTTCCCCATGTGTGATTCTCACATAGCAGAGCTCCAAAGAGTTACCAGTATTTAGCACAGTTGGAAGAAGCACACTTGTCCAGGTTCTTTGTTCACATCTGCACATCTAGGAGTAAGACTGCTGTGATACTCCTATCAACGGATGTCCAGGATGTCGGCTATTCCAACAGTACCTCCACAGATGTTCTGGAAAATTTGTGCTGGTGCAATAGCTCCTGCCTAGGAAAACAAAAATATAAAAGTAGCTATAAAAATAACGATACTTCATCTATCTGTTTGGAATGCCAAAGAAAGAGAAGATAATTTCAGCTTCATTTCAAGTTGTAATGACTTTCCATAAAGCTGTATCATTTTGGGTACACACCCTGTGTTTACTATACTGATGTATTTATAAACAACAATCTTTTTTACTTCTTAGTCTTCTTTGTGCTAGGCAAAGCTCTTTCAATCTCCTCTCATAAGACCAACTCTTCATTACCTTTAACCCTCTTTCAGCATCCTCTTGCACCTGCTCTCATTTTTCTCAAACGTGCTTTTTGAATAAGCTGAGTACAGCATTTCTGATCACATCTTATGCTTTCTGCTTTTACATATATCTCTACTGGAAATACCTCAGTCAATATATCCTAGGATCACATTTGCCTTTCTACCAAAAGACCCTGAAAACGCAGAAATTCTAGCGACCCCTTACAACTTCTTCACTTCTCTGGCTCTCACCACGACGCTTGAAGGCACCTTTATATGACAAGCCTTGGAGCATGAAGTGCTCAAGTCAGGAGCTTTGTTTGATACAGAACATATGTGCTTAATTTTATATATGGTGTATCATTTCATCAGCTTCAGTTAGCTTTGTAGGATCTTGGCCTATCTCCTCAGTCTATAAATAAATAATGACAGTTTTATAAATAAATCAGTTTCTAACCAGCTGAAACTGTGTTATCTTTGTAACTTTTACCAATCAATAGAGCAGCGTGAATGACAGGCATAGGTTCTGCAGTTTTAAAAAACCTGGTATAACAATAAATAAATAAAGATACATGTAAGAACCACATAAGTATTTTGATGCACTAGCATAAAATAATTCATATAGCATTTCAGAATATGCCCAAACTGTTTACATCTGTGGCAGGCCAGCAAGTGTTTTTTAGCTGGTGGTTCAATGTTCTCCCAGTGTAAATAGATGATCAATCATTCTTTGTTGTTGTTTTAAAGAATAGTTTGAAACCCAATTCACAGCGAGCGTTTGTACTGCCTGTTCTTTTTGTTCTTTTATCAATACAAGTTTTAATATTAAAAAAGTGCATTGTTTTCATCTGGCTGCTGGAGTCTACACGTTGGGCTCTGCTGCCATTTCTCAAGTTCTTGGTTGGTGGGAGAGCGCAGGTGCAAGCCTGCAGAAGAGACCGAAACTTTGTAAAGGCAGGAAGTAAAGGGCTTATCAATCTATTCAGTGAACAAAAACATAAATAAGAACACTGAGGTGGAGAAAATCCATTCCTGTATGCTGAGAATTATTGTATTGCTGTGTAGACCTTGTTTGAAGATGAATTTGAACTTCACCTGCCTTCCTGTCCTGCTCATAGGAAGCTTACGGATAGCTGAACGCCAGTGTCTCTTTTGAAGCCTGATGCAGGGCAAAAATGTAAGGCAGGATGTCCCTGCTGTTCTTGTGTCAGGACATTCTGGATATATCATTTTTCCACGAGATGTGATATGAAGAATGTTTCGTTTTAATTATGTTGCCACGAACCGTCCTTGCCATGTTCCTGTCACAACCAGGAGGACTCCATTCCTCCAGGTCTCTTTTCCAGCATGGGTTGAGGGGTCACAGGATGGTGTCAACAGCCAGGGCCTCAGCCGTGCTGCCTGTCTGCGGTCCACCACTAACGAGCACCCGGCGCGAGTATTGAAGGCCAGTAGGCCCTTCCCCACCCCGCAGGGAAGCCTGGAGCTGCGTGATCGCTGAGGGGAGATCGCCAGGAGAAAGCGGGATCTCCATGTTGCCCAGATGTGGCTGTGAAGGAGGACTCCGCGCTACCGGCCCCTTGCCAGGCTCAGGGTGTCGCTCCCCGACGGGGGAGACACCGCCTCCTGCTCACCAGGGCTGCCCTTCCCCTCTCCCTCAGGTGTGCCGGGAGAGGGCACCCCCGCAAGCCCCGA
>NW_010544274.1:0-50191 GCF_000687285.1 Phaethon lepturus | reverse complement strand
GCCAATTTGCTTTGTTTAATACAGCAACAATGTACAAACAAGCCAGGTTCCTTCACCTTCCTTGTGCAAGACAGCACTTCGTGATTCTGGTTGTCCTGGGCGTGCTCCTCTGCCTCTCTTCTGCTTTTGGTTCACTTGCCCTGATCGGAAGTCACCAGAGATGTGAACCAGCACTACAGAGGAATCGCTCCATGCTAGCTGAGCATAACAGCAGCCCAGGAGGGAGTGTGGATATTCAGCACTGACACCCCAGGAAAAGGAAGGGAACCCTAACTCTGCCCTGGTTATGAAGCGCAGGAACACGCTTTCCTCGCTGCTGGGAGCCGTCACTACCTGCCAGTGCCCCAAAGACCTTGCAGCCTTCTGCAAATGGCTGCTGCGTTTGCCCAGAGGCCAGTGCCCACAGACCGCACAGGCCAAGGGTCCTACAGCACTGAGATAAACCACAGAGGGCCGGTCGTAACGAGCCACAGATGTATCTCACAGCCAGCTGCCTCTTGAATTAAACTGATACTAGATTTTGGATTCGGTAGGGTATCTCCACAGATAACATATTTGGGTGTAATGCCTTGTTAACATGCTTTTGAATGGCGGCACGGGGACACGCTCTGTACCTGCGTGCTAATCCTCACCGTAAACATCTAACTAGGGGTTTTACTGCAGAGCGCTCCTGTTTACGAGGCAATAACCGTCTTCTGGCCCGAGTAGATTCGATGGCTGCAGGCGGAGGAGACTAATGGAAAATGCTATTCCTGAGCAAACAGACAGCACCTCGAGTCCTCGTGGCTACAGCTGGCTACTACAAATATCTTTTGTTGTGGCCTCAAACCATCCATGTGCGTGGGTTAAGGGGGAAAAAAGCCCCGAGAAATAAAAGAGCCACTGACACCTCCAGGTATCAGGAACCTGTAAGTGTTTTCTCTTCAAGTGCCGGAGCAGGGGGGAGGCACGCAGTACGACCACACGTTCTGTTCAGTGCAGGCGTTGCTCCAGCATCTGCCCCAACATCTGTGCAGCCATCGCCAATGTTTTTCCATCACTAATAACTCTGCTTCCCAGACGAGGATGTGTGTGGACATGGCTCACTGGGGTGTAGGCAGTTGCTTGGCTCATGCTCATCATTTGATGTGCTTCACCAGAAGCCACAAAATCATGTTTATAGGGAGTTTCTTTTGCTTCTAGCTTGATTTAAAGAAAAGCCATCAGAGTTTGGAGGATACGGGGAATTTTGCAAAGAATACCCATGGCCAAAGCAAAGCGTGCAGAAAGGAATTAGAGCGGCACAATAATTTCCAAGGTAAACCCCAGGGAGAGGGAACTTACTGTGGGATGGGACACAGTATCCTTGATTGCAACCAGGATAACCTGCATGATATCATCTGCATGACATGTCCACTTCAACAGGTAGAGAGGCATGTGAGGAGTCCTGAAGGTGACAATGATGAAGGGAAATTGTGGGCCCAGAAAGGATACTGAAATCTATTTCGCAAAAGTGTCTGGCAGCCCAAGTAGGCAAATCTTGAGGAAGAGTCAGAAACAATTCACAAGGCACCAGCCCTGCAGTAGTACACAGGAACATGAAATTAAGATGTTTCCAGGCACACAAAAATGAGACACTGGTTCAGTCCCCTTGGAGCAGCAGCAAAAGCAGAGACAAGTGGCTTGTGTAGTCACACTAATAGCAGTGCCAACGTGCTGAAACAGGGAAAGCAGCTTTGGCTTAGGGGTAAAAGCTATTGCATCCTCATGTACCATACAATCCCCTATTGATGTATATTGCCAAATATTGCCCCCAGTTCAGAACTATAGAGATTACATGCTCTGCAAATTGAAGACAAATGTGGGATAGAGCAAGGGACTGAGAAAGGGTTTGACCAAGGCAGAGAGGAGCAGAGACCACAGAGACTCTATAAAAGTTATATGAAGAAAAAACCTGTCTGATCTCAGAACAAATGGTGACCACAATTGCCAGAGTTACTGCTGACAGTAATTAAAACACAGTTGGGTCAGAATAGCATTTTCCCATCAGTTCAAGGTAGAGGTTCAGTAACAGGCAGGGTTTCGTTGAAAAGCACCAACAAGGTGCTCAGTAACACACTACAGAAAAATGTTGGTGGAAGAATCCACAAAGGTTACTTGAGAATTAGAAATTAAAGACAAAGTCCCAAGCCATTTTTATTGGCCTTAAATGAGCAGTGACATGGAGGACATGGGCAAAGGCCTCATGCCGGTGGAATAAGAAAGGGCAACGCATGTGCAGTTCTTCAAATTGAATGAGAAAAATCATCTATATTTTTATTCTCTCTTCCTTGAGCTGGAGATAACGCAGCCAAAACAATGACTTCAGATTTATTTTTGCTGGACACAGTTCATCTGACACAGGATGGCAGTCACATAGGCTATAGTTCTATTTGGTTTAAAGACCTTAAGGTGTTGTTTAGGCAAGTAACTGCTTGGCATCACTGCTAGCAATCCAACAAGCCGCTTGAAACCATTTTTAAAATAATAGAATAACTCCTAAAAGGATTTTGAAGTTTGACTGATGCATATTTAACGCTGTTACGGTACACAGCTGTCCCATTAAAAACTGCAGACATTTTGTGTAACAGAAAACCGAAAATAAATATGTCTGAAATGGCAGAAACTGAGATTAGAGGAAGTCAAGATTTGTAAGCATATTAAGAAACAGATAACATCAAGCTAAACAAGAAGGCTGTCTGAAACGGGGGCACAGGAATGCTCCCACTTCACCGACATCACACCGAACCATCCATGCAGCAAGCACAACCAGGCAGAGACACCCACAGCCTTTGCACAGAGAGGCTTAGAGAAAAGATGATCAGGGCCAATTATCCACCTTCCAGAAAAGAGAAGGATACACTTAGGGAGGACTAGACTCAACTAATTCAATCTCCAGCGTTTCAAAGTTAGTCACCAGTGTAAGCTAGTCACTTAGGCTCCTTCTGCCTATCAATGAGCAGAGAGGATTCACCCCAAATTGATGTGGAGACCTGAAGCAGGCTGGAGGAATTGCTCCACACTAGCTGACCATAGTGGGATATGATACCCCTAGCTTAGACCAGATGACCTTATAGTGGTGGTCTGCTACAGGCCACCTGACCAGGAAGACTGAGCTGATGAGGTCCTCTATAGTCAGATAGGAGCAACTTCACATTCACAAGCCCCGATCCTCATGGGGGACTTCAACCACCCTGATATCTGTTGGAGGGACAACACAGCAGGGCATAAGCAATCCAGGAGGTTCCTGGAATGCATTGATGACAACTTCCTTTTCCAAGTGATAGAGAAGTCAATGCAGAGAGGTGCTATGCTGGACCTTGTTCTCACCAACAAGGAGGGGCTGGGGGGGAATGTGAGTCTCAAGAGCGGCCTTGGCTGCAGTGACCATGAAACTATGCTAAGGCACATGGAAAATAAGGAGGTGATTGGTGACAGCCAACATGGCTTCAATAAGGACAAATCATGCCTGACAAGTTTCATGGCCACCTACAATGGAGTTATAGCATTGGTGGATGAGGGAAGAGCAACTGACTTCATCTACCTGGACTTGTGTAAAGTATTTGTCACTGTCCCACATGATATCCTTGTCTCTAAATTGGAAAGACATGGATCTGATGAATGGACCACTCAGTGGATACGGAATTGGCTGGATGGTCCTATTCAAAGTGTTGCAGTCAACAGCTCAATATCCAAGTGGAGACCAGTGACGAGTGGCATTCCTCAGGCATCCATATCAGGATCAGTGCTGCTTAACATCTTTGTTAGCAACATGGACAGTGGGATTGTGCGCTCTCTCAGCAAGTTTGCCAATGACACCAAGCTGTGTGGTGTGATCAATATGCTAGAGGGAAGGTATGCCATCCAGAGATACCTTGACAGGCTTGAGAGGTGGGCCCATGCAAACCTCATGAAGTTCAACAAGACCAGGTGCACAAGGTCCTGCACATGGGTCAGGGCAGTCCCAAGCACAAACACAGGCTAGGCAGAGCATGGATTAAGAGCAGCCCTGAGGAGGAGGACTTGGATGATCTTTAAGGTCCCTTCCAACCCAAACCATTCTATGATTTTATGAAGTATACTGACTTTTGGATGGTTAAAAATGACTCCTAAGCATGGTTTGCCATTTTACCTGGAAAGATCTCAGTGCCAGGCAACAGGCCACACAGAGCAGCTGCAGGACCTATCACTGCCTGATCTGCTGAGTTTATTTCCCCCAGAGAGTAGCAGAACTGAAGGAGACCTTCAAATCCAAGCTGCCACAGAGAAAGCCGAGCACTGCTAACGCACAGTTCTGAGTCCAGGCATGCCAGATTTCCTTGATTCTTTCATACAAACAAGAGCCATGAGACTCATTTGGGGTCCTGGCCCCAAGGCTGATGAATAAGACAGGCCACATGGCTCTGCTGGCCTTGTGTCCCTGCAGCTAAGCCCACTGTCCCAGCATGGTGGGACTGGGGACAGACTGTCTTCTGGGAGCAGTCCTCACTAGGGGAGAGCATGCAAACTTCCCCTGGCCCTTGTCTGGAAGGGTGGCAATAGTTGTGACCCAAGGCCATGCCAGAGAGTGTGCTCAACATTAAACAGCATAGAGAGCAGTGAGTCAGAGCCCAAGACCAGGCTTTGGTGCTGTTTGATTTACCAGGTCTCATTTTTCTTTACTGGATAATGCCATAGCTCCCTATCAGCCAATGCATCCAGGTCTTATTCCTGTGGAAACCAAGCCCATGCATGTCAAGATCTTACCTTGGGACTTGCCCAGGCATTGGGACACAACAGGATCAGGTGCTGGGTCTGGCAGTCACCGTCAAAATACTTTTGGTCCCATGCTGTTCCAGAGCCACTGTCTATTTTAAGCATTTCCGTTTACCAGGCAATGGAGGTAGCATTATTCTGGAAGGCAGAGCGCTGTGTGGAGCTGCATTACTGAATAGAGAGGGTTTCTTTCAATCACTTCTGCCCAGAGTGACTCCTGAGCCCCATTCAACTTACCTAAGTTATCATCTGATTATGTCAAAAATATCTTAAGTTCTCCCTCAAGGAAAGATTTATTCTGACCGCTAACAGTCTCTGTCTGATAAATGTCTTCTAGAAAAGGCAGAGCATAGTAAATTATCTCATAAAAACAGGAGTTATGGACATTTAACAAGCCTGGATCTTGAGAAAAATACCCAGTTAAATCAGCATGCAGCATTACACTGTCACACCCCAGCAGATATTGTTATCCACCAAAAGCCATGTCTGTATTCTTGAGTCAAACGATTGGCATGTACTGCTCTCTGAAGGCATGAGTCTAGTGTCTCATTCCTCCCGCCAACCACTAATGTCTTCCCTAATGTTAGAAAGCATCTTATTCCCTTTGCGCACATAAAGTTATTCCCCCTTATTTTCCCCTCAGGAAGGCTTTGCTGCTTCTGCCTGTTGAGCTACTTCCCCTCCTCGATTTTCATTGATGACAAAAATCACATCACTAGATACTCTCACACTAACAACCCAGATCATTGTTTTGCCTGATTATACATTGCTACAATATTTAGTTTCAGTGCTCAGGTCTTATTATCAGCTTCACTATTGGTAGACTTTCCTTCCCCCTTGTATCTTTATGACCTCCTCTAAGTTCATTGCTCTCTGGGTCAATAATTTTCCATCTTTGGAACCTCTCCAACTAATATTTTGCTATTTCTTGTGGTGTCCTTGTCACTATGTTGAGCTGCTATTCCTAAAACAGTTTTGGACTATTTTATTCTTCCTCTCCTGGGATGAGAACACACACTCCTAGTTCACATTGTCTTGAATTCAGTCTTCACAGGACTACACACATTTTTCAGCAGTTTCCTTCATTGTAGCTCATTTGCATTGTCCAAGGATACATCCCATAACACAATGCATTTCCCCTGCCTTTGTCAGTGGCTGCAGTTAACCCACAAGATGAGAAGTGGCATGGTAACTCTTGCTCACCATACAATTTATTACCCTAATGGATTTAACATTCTGCAGCAGAAGATTTACATCTTCTGCCATTCCTGGTGTGCTGGGGCTGCAGCTCAGATGACATACCCGATCTGAATGGCGCAGAACATTCTCAGTTCTAAACAAAGACCTTCTCTAAGGACCCCAAAAAGGAGCTGTCAGACGACATAAATTGTCATGGCTCATGGAAGTCAGTGGTATAGTTTCACCAGCTGGAGTTCAAGCTAACTTCATCAATTGATGAGGCAATTAATCCATGCAGTCATCTCTCTCTCTGAAGTAGTTCAATCACTTTTTTATTTCAGTCTACACTTCTAGTCTTAATGTCAATCTTCGAGCTGTCAGCTGAACTGTTCTCACTTGTTTCAATATCACTGACAAACCATTTTTGGTAACACTAATGATTGTCTGCTGGTCTAGGTACTTGGCTTATGCCCTTTCACTATTACCAAATTTAGCTTTGCTGTTATGTTGCAATTGGTGTTTAATGCCATATGTTAACATTCTTTTCCAATTAGCTTCTCCTCCAAACACATGTGACAAAGAAACCTTTTCTTTTCTAAGTGCATACTGCCAGGCAAAATTAACATACAGCATGGTCTTTGTGTCTCGAGTGAGAGTGGTATGTTTATGGACAAAACACCAAAGTTAAGACAACACAATCCATGAGATTACAATATGAAAGCCTCCTGGTGATGCCACAGGATGTAATTTTTTGGGGGCGGGGAGGGGGCTTGGAATTCGCTCCCCACCTCCCCCAAACCCAGGCAAAACAAAATGCAGAGAGAAAAACAACGATAAAGGCAAAGACTAGAGAAAAAGCACAAGAAAGGAGGGTGTTCTGCTACAACATAGCACAGGTAAAGCCACTGATCTTGTCCATTCTCCTTCTTTGTTTAGAAATATAATGAGATTGAAGGCCAAGGATCTTCTTTCCAACAGCCAGACTGGATAAGCCAGCATCAGATATGCCAGCAAGAACTATATTCAAGATGGCTCACACATGTTGCTAAAGCCCAAGTTGCACCCAGCTCCCTGGCCTCATCTGACCCAACGCAGCAGCAGATGAGAAAAGACACAGCATCATAAAGAAAACTTCCTTACCCACTCTCTTCTCAGGTCTGGAGTCCTGCAAGTTTACATTGGCTTTTTATAGTAGAAAAGCCTTAAACAAAAACAGAAATAAAAGTTTTTCCTCAAGAATGTCAGGGCTTTCATGTAACTACAAGATGTTTACTTTTGTGCATCTTTGAGTTGGAGCCCTCTCTTCCAGAATAAGCCATGGCTGACCATAACTCTTTTCATGGGTATAAGATCTTGCAAATGAGGAAATTGTTCAGACACCCTCAAGATAACAAGTTATAATACACCCAAGTACGTTGCACATGTATGCTTCCCGAAACAGAACTGCATACGTACGAGTTGAGCACCACCATGACTGCTTTTAATCAAACTCAGTGTTCAAAAGAATTAGACATGGTTTGAGCATATACAGCAACCAGTACACCTTTGAGATGCATACCTCTTTTTCTCTACCCCAAACAGCATGAGACGGGAGAAAGGCATTTGAGCAGGTGACTCAGCCAGGTCAGGGAGCTCCTTCAAAGGCTGAGAGGTTTTGGCATCATGGAAAATATTTTCCTCAGGGTTTGGGAGCCTAGGGCATCTTGCACAATTACAGAAATAAAATAAGACATTATGATTCGCCATCATGAAAAACCTGACCTGCTAAATCCCACTCAAACTACATTGAAGACATCTGTAGGCTTTATCAATTGCTTTCCTAGGTCTCCTGTCCCCTAACACAATCACACTTCACAGAGACAAGAGTTGAGGATTCAGACTGCAGAACTGGATTTTAGAAACAGCCATACACATAACTCATGGGGCAACAAGTCGATGCCTCTCAAGCAAATTTTTTTAATTTGCTCTGTGGAACTTCATGCGTAAGTAGCTGTTCATGACAACAAGAATTTAAATTTCAAATTGCAATAAAATTGAAGGAATGGATTTGCAGAATGAATAAAGTTCTCCCCCTTGCAGCTGAAGTAGAGGAGACATCTTCATTCTTTGTGTGCAGTTGCCAAATGTCAGAAGGTACTCAGTACAAACATGGTTTTTTTGCTACATGATCCTGTAGCTATCAGTGAGAAAGAGGCAGCTGACCTTCTCTCTGAATTTCAGAGTTCAGCTTCATTCTGACGACAGTAAGGTTGCTCAAGTTATCTGCTGTGCTTTGTCACATCTGTAAGCCTAAGGACTCCCAGGAACCAGGCAGAATTCAGTCTGGGTGGAGATGGACTGGAGCCATGAAATCTGGATACAGTCAATGCAGTAAATGTCTCATGGATATATATGTCTTTTATTAAGTTACGTAAGGCGGCTAGATGAGGCAGTCTGATTCCCACCTTTTGCATAGCTTCTTTAAGGCCTTGTCACTGTTGTGTCTTGCACAACCCACGCTTTACTTGCTTCTTTTCCATGTACAGGACCAGGTGGACCTTACACAGCGCTCTTCACGCGGCTCTGGTTTGCCCTCTGCCGCGGCTCCCAGTTCGGGCGCAACGCCTCACCCGCTGCCGCCCCGGCGCAGACCTGCGGGAGGAAGCTGCGGAAGCGGTGGACACCGGGCTCTGACTGCCGCATTAGCCCTGGCAGCGTGGCCGGGCCAGGGCAATGGAGCAGCCCCATTGCCCCAACCCACCTTGTGGCTCCGAGCCCCACCAGACAGCAAGAGGGTCTGGAGCATGGCAGCTGGGAGGAGTGATGTCCCCCACATGGGGAGCAGGCAGCCGCCATACTCACTCCAAGTCATCCCCGAGATGCTGCGTTGAGGAGAATGCAATGACCAAGTCAGAGAAGGAAGGGAAAACCACCAGTTCCATGCACAGGGCAAAAGTCTGCAACACCAGCACTGGTGCATGAACCAGAGACCATTGGAAGCCTGAATAGAAGCTTGCAGGAAGGCAGACAAGCACTTTAACACCACTGCTAATAAAGGGTGAAGCAGAGGAAGGGAGGTTAAGTAGTTTACTTAAGCTATGGAGCAGAGCCTAGTTAGGCATCCTGGAGCTGGGCTCAAGCCACTGTTAGACCAGCAGATTTCAAATAATCATTCCCACAAACTTCTGTGGTGATATTTCTGAACAATACCAGGGAACATTCCATCATAAATTGTGCTGTGTTCCAGTTTCCACATTATAGCTATGATGTAACTCAGTAACACTTTGTCCCATCAAGCCCAACAACAATAGATTTAATCAGAACATTTGTCTCAGAGAGACAATGGGGAGTTCTGATTAATCTGGCACCAAAGTCTGGCAGTTGCCTATGAGGGATTTTTTTTTTTTTCCCCTAAATGTTTGCCCTTGGCGGCTCTTCAGTATGCAACATGCCAAGCCTGCAGCCTGCCAGGAGAGCTGTGAAAATGTCCTATGTCATTTGACATGCAAAGAACATACTCCATTTCAGAAATGTGACATTTCTGCAGAAGCACAAGGAGGAAGACACTGTTCCCCAGACATCCCACCAGCCAACCACATGAGCATTGAGGACATCAGACCAGAGTCTGATGTGAAGGGTCAGTCCTGAAAGACCTTGCTGGTGGAAACCGAACTGCAGCCAAAAGAGGGGCGTGGACAAGGGTAGCACTGCATCACTTCTCCACAATGGGTTGGTTGGTTCCTTTTGCACCTCTGCTAATTTTCAAGCAGCTCAGACCACAAAAACCCTGTAGATTGCTGCAGAAGCCCCTTCACACAGAGTAAGTGCCATTGAGAATCCAGGTGAGACAAAACACAGGCTTACTTGAACATGATGATTGACAAACATGACAGTCAGTCACCAAAGGTACAGGAGCACAGCTACAGCCCAGCGTGATCACAAAGGCAGGACTCGATTCTGCTTCCGTGCATATTTCTGCAAAGGTTGGAGTTGTGAGAGGACAGTGTCACCAAGGCGATAGGCAGCCCTAAACTTGCATGGCTCTTGATAATGCTGGCAATAAGCTGCACTGCTGCACCCAAGGAGCAGGCGGCACCAGGCAGTCCCCTCAGGCCTGCAGGGTGGGATAAAGGATTTTTCCATTTGGGCTTAGGGGATATCCTGTATTGTCCCCTCCCGCAGCCCTCGCTGCTCACAGCCCACCCCAGGCAGCTTCCCCCCCAGCTCGCACGGGGACAGCCTCCCTACATCACCCTTCCATCCACCTGTCCCACACACAGCGCTTGCCACCGGTCCTGCTCACATCCCATGGCCGGGCTGGTTCCCTGCATGCAGCTGCCTCCCTCCCCAGCACTGCAGTCCCAAGGAACCTTCCCATGAAGGGCCAGGATATATCAAGGCCAAGGCTCAGACTTGCTCCCGAGGTGGATTGCTGCTGGGCAGTGATGCTTAGGAGCTGAAAATTTAATGGGAGCATTTATCTCAAACTAGCCCTTGGCATTTGCAATCTAAGAAAGTTTGACGTAGGTTGCGGGGGTATAAAAAAAGAAAACAATGAATAAGAAAGAAGAAATGTAGTAACTAAAGCCTGCAACAAGGTCCCAAAGCAACTATCAGCCTCCGGGTCTTGCTCCATCCTTCTTCCTCCTGCCCAGCTTTGCTGTCACTGCTTTCCCTGCGGTAGCACAAAGGAAAGGGGCCAGTTCTGCTAGAAGATGTTTGGGTCCAGAGAAAGGAAGGGGGCTTCCCCAGTGCTATGCATCAGAGGAACTATAAAACACACATTAGCATGGCATCTTCTGCAAATCCTTCTTCCCCCAACCCCCCCAAAAAAAAAAATCAGAGCAGCTTCTCTGATGTCTGAGACCAGACAAAATTATAGATTGCCTTGTTTTGACCAACACCCTCTTCCACTCTCATCCTTTTGCCTTTTTCACTCAGCACGAGAGGTACTGCTGCAGTTACAAAAGCTTTTCTGTGTGTTGATGCTGGAGTTGAAGAAGCTTTCTCTGGATGGATCTAGTCAGCCAGAGAAGAAGCTTGAGGCTTGTTACAAGCATATTACTCATCTTGGCCAGCCCCCGCCCCCCATTCATTTCAATAAAATAAGTTTGTTTTGTTATAAATCTTGATTTGATTTTTGGGAATTGAAATGCCCACCCCTGCCAAGAAGAAATGGTACATTCTACATGTCACCACTATGTCCTCGTCTTCTTAAAAGCTAGATGTTGTGAAATAAAAAGATCAATTTGCATTAAGGCCAGATTTTTATCAGGTCAAGGCTTGTAATGGAAGGAATCTGTGTATGGAAAATATATTAAAAATTATTGAGTCTTACTAAAAAAAGCCACTGCTCAGAGCATGTAAGCCACTACCTTGTTTTTCTATAATTTATCCAAAAATCCCTAACATTCGCATGATAGTTATATTATTGTTTCACCCACCACTGAAATACCATCCTGACTGAGAATCCATTTCAATAGCGCTCAAATCATACAGGCATATCACGAAGTATACAGCCACATTCCTAATTCATGGCATTTCAAGGAGACTGTAACGTCATGCTTAGCCTCTTCATTACTAACCATATGGATATTTTAAAACTATCTCTTCAGTTGCTCAATATCTTCATTAGAGATGGCTTCAAATTGAGTTTCTAATGCCCCAGCTTTGGGGTCATTCACTCTGTAGCCCCTGGGTCTATCTCTTCTAATGAATAAGACCTACAGAAATGATGTTCAAGTTAGAGCAGCCTTTAATGCAGGGGCTCTTTACACCTACAAGTTTGATTCAGGCCTGAGCATAATTTTTCTATGCCGTTGAGCAAGGCACTTTTACCCCAAGTAAACCATGCAGTGAAAACAACGTTTGCAGCTGTAAGGAACCAAGCCCCCCTCAATGGATTGGGCACAAACCTGGGAAGAGGAACAAAATGGTATAGCCTAAAACACAGTCCCGTTGACCAGTCAAGAAGGGTCTACGTGGTGTTTCTCTAAGCAGATACTGCTCCCATAAACTTCACATCAGCAGCCATATCCACAGTTACGCAGTGCTCGTCAGAAGCTTGCAAACAGGCATCAGCTACAGAAAAATCAGGGCCCAAAGCCAGTGATCCCCAGGTTATTTCATCTCGAAATATTATTTATTCACTCCTCACTCTTTAATATAAGATATTTGAAGTTCAACCTCTAGATTTTTCCTTTCCATATGCACTTCTTTTGGAGTCTAGTAAGTTTAATTATTTCCAGAACTTGCAGCAAAAAGCAGAATGCTGAAATAAACCTAAAACATACGATTAGAACATTTTTTCCTCTTAAAACATGATGAATAATCCATTACAATTATTTATGTCTTTGGATTGAGTCAAAGAAAGAAAACAAATATGTCATAAATGACATCTTGATATATTTTCATATACCACTGAACTGCGTCAATGAAATTACTTTTAACTTTCTTGGTTTAGGTTCCTGAGAAATCTTATCAGGATTATTGCTGAACACAAGCCAAAGTTGATATTGTTTGTATTTTGAGTTGCAAACTGAGGGAAACACAAGTGTTTTGGGTAACTCTTGAAGACAACTAAAAGAACAAATGTTTTGAGAAAACAGCAGTGGTTGTGATGGTCTAAGGGCACAGGCAAGGCCATGTCTGTAAGGAGAAGATAGTATTTCTGAATTTGTTCTTTTGTGCCTGAAAAAATCTATCTACTTTTTCCAACTATAATAGCTATTTTAGCAAAAGGTGTGGTCTCTACCCACAAACTGTGCCCAGACTACTTCTGCCCTACCCTCTGCCTACAAACCTTGCCCTGATTACCTCTACCCTACCCTCTCTGCCTGCAAACCTTCCCATCCTTTCAGGGAATCCAGTTGCTTTAGGTCAAGTGGGATATGAGTGAAATTCAAGTGATGACCTATCGTGAATTAAGATGCACGGTCTAACAATAGTCACAGCATATATAAACACCTTCAGATGTGTGATGCTGAACAACATCACATATCATAGCATGTGCCTGCTATGATATGCCTTTTATAGCCAGAAATCATTGAATTGACTTGTCCCATTTTCAACTTTGAATTTGCCATCATAGGATAAAATCCACTCTTGTTTTCTTTACCAGAAAGCTTTATGATATAGCACACTCTTCTAGCAAAAACTGGTTCCTAATTGATTCTCATTCATTACTCCTCCAGGAGACTATTGATCACATTCAGTAAGCAATACTCCTATGCTAAAAAAAAGATCAGGATAAATTTTTCAGCTCTGAAAGGCAATTTCTCAAATCTGGTGTGATTAGCAGTTTTCTCCTTCACTCCTGAAAAATCTATAGTTTCTCTAACACTGCCCTTATTTTGTTTAGAAATTACAAGGATGAACTTCCCATCCCTGCAATCAGCATTTGGGTTTTAAAAGGCCTGTGAGCAAGCTAAAGCAAGCTACTTCGTTCACCCATCAGAAATGGTCAGCATACTAAGGAAAACTTGCACCGCATTGAGTTCAAAGCAATTAAGTGGCTCTGTCTTCCCACGCATCAGCCACCTCTCCCAAAGGAAGCAGTAGGCTGGTGGCTTCTCATTTTGCTGCACAAAACAGACAGCAAGTGGGAACGCAGAAGTCAGGATTAAATAAAAATAACGATCCGTGCTGCCTTGCAGAATGACAGGCACTCTGGGTTTGGGTTTTTTCCAGTTAATACCTCAAAAAAATATTGCAGTGCAAGGATTTGGTCTATGCACCAATTTTTTCACTTTTGCCAGCTCACCACATCTCCCAGTTTGTATTTGTGTGCTGCCAAATCCCATGTGAAAGTAGTTTTGCCACAGCAGGGCTACCTGTGATGATTAACAAGCACATGCACCCAGTCTCCTCTGCGGTCATGCTGTCTTGCTAGGACTTCACACAGCCATAACTCATCTTGAAAGAGCAGTTCTGATTCAAACCTTATGGAAGAAGTCACACATAAGAAGTCAAGCAAAACTGTGGTGCTGGCATTTATGTGTCATTGCAGGTAGAAAGTTCTTAAGACTTCTACGCACTCTATGAACTTTGCTGAAATGACACATCTTGAATTCTTTAACACATTGCTTTTGGTTAAAAGAAAAACCCGCATCAAGCTGTTTTGCAGCTTTATTCTTAAGAACCAATGACACAATGTCTGTTGCAGATAAAAATGAGAGCTCTTGTGTGAGGTTTCCCAGTTTGAGCAATCCTAAAGCTTTACATAGTATGACGTTTCAAGGGCTCTCAGTCATCAAGAGACACTGAGGGCTGTGGTTGTTTTCCAGCTCTCTCTCAAGGGCAAACAAAAGAAAAGGAGAGCATGGATTTGTTTGTCTTTTAAGGAGCTATATTTAGTGGAAGCATGAAAACAGAGGGAGCTCCACTGGGCGATTAAGTAGTTCATAGCAAGTAGCAACGCTGCTCAGACTCCTTTTTAACTCAGCGCAAGAGGTAAGGAGCTGGGGCTGCGCCTGCTCGCCGCGCGTGCTGCGCCGTGCTGGCAGCGGGAAGCCAGCAGGCAGCTCCGCATCCACGCTGCTGCCTGCTCCCTCAATAGACTTTTGTTCTGTTTGTCTACGGGTTTGAGGTTTAGGCTACCCGGATTAGTTAATTGCTTCATTCCCAGCTGAGGACCTCAGTCAGATCCACAAGCGGCTGCCAGAGCCCGTGCTCGGATTCCCTACAGGGAAGCAAAGAGTCAGGGTGAAGGGAGCAGCAGACAGCAAGGGCAGTCATGGCCTCTTGCCCCTTGGCCACGAATGCCTGCAACAGCACAGCAAAGAGCAAAAGGACCACCCCCACCCTTGCAGCTCTGCTGTTCGGGAGGTCAGGCACCTCAGTCCGGGGATCCTTTTGACACAGTCACTCTCAGACACAGCCTGTCCCTGTCCCCAGCACCTCCCTGCCCCACTGGTGGCAGCTTCTGCCATGAGCAGCCTTGGCCTTTGCAGGGCCACAACCAAGCCATACACCCCAACCCTTCCTGGTGATGGGCTTCAGCAGCCCGGAGGGAGGCATTAAGAATCAGAGCAGGCAACGGACTCTGCTTAAAAAAATAAAAAGACGCTTTTCTTTAAGTGCTCAGTTCACCACCTCTTTCACAATGTAGCTTCACCACCACTTCTGCCAGAGATACCTGGATGATGAGAAAAGATGAGGGGACTGAGGGGGCTGCCACAGCCTTGCTGCAATGCAGTAGGAAGGGGGTGAAGTTAAACCACCAGAGGAGTTAATGCTGGAGGCTGGGGAGATGCTGATATGTGGAAATCCGGCCTCTGATTTAAACTCTGCTGGAAAAAGAAACCAGCTCCCCAGGGTGTAGCACAAGTTTGTTGCTGACCCCACTAGTATTGTCTTCAGGAGGACAAGACACATTTTTCATTCAAGGCTGCTACCGTTAAACTTGAATATGCATTTCTCTCCCCAGCCACCTCATGCTGTCTTGGGCCAATATAACCATTTTTGTAGCTATGGGGTGGATCAGATTGGGGAATTCTCCCAAGTCAAAACCAGTCATTTCTTTCTAACCTAGAGCGGTCAGTGTGCATGCGCTGGCACACGGTGCCAGCAGCACAGCCCAGACAGGAGTGGGATGCAGGGCAGGAATACACCTTGGGTCAGTGTGGCAGCCAAACACCTCCTGTAGCGAGAACCCATCCCCAGGCAACCCACAGACATCTCATCCTGAGGCAAACAGGGCAGGATTGTCGGTGGGAGCAAGGGAAAAAATCACATGTATGAATGCTGAAAGGAGAAGAAAATGGGGGGGAAAAATACTGTGGAAGAGAGTCACATGGCAAGATTTCTCTGGTCTTACCTACAGGTGAGCAGTGAGCTGTTGCATCAGTGGCAGATGTTGGACAATACAAAAGCTTGGTCATTAACACGCACATCAATCCCTGGGACTGTCCAGCCTGACCATACCCTAACCCAGGCAATGTGCAAGACCACAGAGGAGGAAGGGTTTACTTTGAACTGCTAAGCAGTGAGGAGCAGGCTCATTGTAATGTCCACATGGGGATTTTACCTCTCGGTAGTTCACAAGCTCACAAAGTCTCTGAAGACATGGGAGACACCGGCTGGAAACGTCACCAGCAGGTGCTCCGATTGCCCATGACTCCTACCTTACTTGTGCAGCAAGGTGAAATATTGCTCCTGCCTGCACAGGGCAGGTAGTCCCACCTCTGAGCCCTAAATCTGCCACGACAGTGGGAACTGGTGCAGCCATGGTTCCCTGCCCTTTGTCCCAGGGCTCTCCCTGGCTACGTTTTCTCATGTGGAGGGCCCAGTAGCTATGGTGTAATATGCTTGGTGCTGATCCAGCGCTTGTATGGCTTCTCTTAGAGGGCACTAACCTCCATGCATGACCATCATCCAAATACAGTCTTTCCACCACACTTTTTATCTCCCTAGCTGGTAATTGCACCAAGGAAGGCTCTTGGATAAATATCAGTAGTAACACTTTCTCCCTCGCTTGTCATTGTTCTTCTATGATTCAAACAGCTTCAAATGACAGGTTTGAAAAATGACCAGGGCTTGTAAAGTGTGGGAATGGAAAGTTTCTGAATGCTGGCAAGTGCTTATCAACGCCTGTATTGTAGTATCAGCAACCAAGTGGCAATAGAGCTGTGCCAAATTAGGTGGAAAAGGAGTGTACACAAAGAAAGATCAATAGATTTAAAGGCAGAATTGCTATCAGCATGAGTACTCCTGAATAATTTCACCCACTATTTGCCGCAGAAGGAGTTTCTCTTCAGTAACATCTCTAAGTGTTGTTGCAGTGACCCTCAGCTGACTGAAACATCCAAGTTTTCCAGCTGCAGGACAACATATACTTCACCCAATTTTGCAGCTTTTAAGCAAAGTCAATCCAATAAGTCAGTCACTTACCTGGGGAAAATATTTTATTAACCCATGAACTCTTTGTATCTGCTTAAGAACATCAAAGTACTCAGGCAGCCCTTCAAAGAAAAATGTTACTGGATATCAAGTGCTACATGACACTGCAGAAAAGTCCTTGCTCAAAAATATATTGCAAATGTGTTGTTCTGTGTGGTGGGAATGCACTCCCTGACCAGTTCTGTAATAGATTCACTGACCACCATTGAAGTGATGCTCTTCGTTACAGTACATGGGGACCTCAAACACAAAGCAGTCACACACTGCACATCTTCTCCCTGTGGTAAAGAGAGCTTAGCCACTCTTCACTAGTGAGGATATTGTCACAGGGTTCTGCCAAAGCAAAGCTATTTTGACACTATAGAATTTCTTTTCTCGGAAAGTTTCTGGGGGGGGAAAAAAGATACCGTCACTCTAACCAGATATTACAGAAGTGTAAAAAAAATTTCCTGCCCTTTCTCCAGCACCTTTTGCAAGAACTAGAGCATCTTCACTAAGCAGGCTGCCACTCACACACCCTTGACAATGTTAAATTCCCCCCACACCAGACACCATGTTCTCCTAAGCTCTCTCAAAGGCACCACATTAAAAATATATAAAGAAACAAAACATGTCACAGACTAGTTAGTAAAGGTTGGGCTTAAACCTAATGCTAAGTTGCTATTAACCCTACAGATCTCAACTGAGCTGTTGCCCAGGACGCTGCAGCCATAGCCTGGAGGCATTCAGATTTATCAGTGTAATGCCTTCTTCCACGGGTCTTGTCAGTGCCCCTGCCCAATGCCAGGCCCAGCTACAGCCAAGTCCAGGTTACACAGGCAGTCCTGCATGCTTGTCTCATTCCTCCTGAAACAGAAGTGCTTAAAAACTGGATCCAAGACTGGGTTTTAAAAAGTCCTCTCTACTTATGCCATATCTATAATATGCATATCTTATGCTACTGACTTCTGTTGTGTATTTAAAGAAGACTTGTGACTATTGCCATGGAAATCAGGAATTGCTGACTCTGGTAGACAGACCTATCCTGAAGCATGGGCAATTGCTGGGACTCAAGGGACTATGGACCAAATCTCTATTCTGCCACAGTCTTCAGCCCACAGGTAAGTAATTTCTCCTCAAGTCCACAACAGCATCCAGGCACCAGATGGTGTGGAGGTGAATCAGGTGCCCAAGTAATTTAGAAGCTCTAAGTCTAAACCTCTTTTAGTTCCCCCTCATTCAGTGAGGGGGAAAAGCACCTCCCAGCCTCCTGAGAAGAACCAGGGAGATGGGCAGAGGCCACACAGCAGTCCATCATCGGAGCAGCTAATAAGTTATTTAGCCATGAGGGACATGTGAGGAGCCAAAGGACAGGAAGAGCTAGACAAGCCAGTTTGGGCAAAATTGAAGTAGTAGAATTAGTGATGCGCTTTGGGGTTTTTTGTACTCTTTCTTAGGTGAAGGCACAAGGGACATCACACTCATGCTGTCCAAAACAACATCCTTCCTAGGCCAGGACTATGCAGCATACACAACTGCACTATGACAGGAGGTGCTTCAGCCAAGCCACTAGGTCAGGTACCTTTTCAGAAGATAGTCTGCGTACTTGAAGCAGCGAGAACAAAGCATACAGGCTAAATGACTTAACAAAAATGTACCTTAGGCAATTGGTGTTCTACCCTGCTCTGCTGCCCTTCATTTACTGAGGTGAACAATTAATTAAATTATGCTTTGCCAAGGAATAAAGAAACTCTGTTGAATTGTGTCAGAACATCCCATTTTGGAAGAGAGGCAGTAGTATTTTTGCATGGCAAAACCTAAATTTACCATTTGTTGAGTCACAGTTTTGAAGTGGTATTTTCACCCTAAATATAGATTACTGAAAAAAAATACTACCAGCTACAAAACAGAAAGAAGTCTTCTCTTTCTCAAAAGCCATATCAGACATGGGTGGACTGTTTGAGGGAAGCTTAGAATGAAAGTCCACAGATGCATTTACTACTGAAGTAGTGAAGTTAACACAAGAAAAAGTTAGCTATACAACACTTATTTACATGTTTTGGAAAACAAGCTTTTCACTCAGACTTTCAGAAAAAAAAAAGATACACATTGGCATTATTTCTACAGCAATGGACCAGAAGCTCAATGTGCTAGCTCAATGTGCAAAAAAACCATGGTTCCCATCTGAAAGAGCTCAGAATACCTAAAGGGTATTTGACTGCTCAAACACAGCTGCTCAGGTTTATTCCTGCGTATGGTCCCTTTGAAATCAGTGGAACTGGTGACTAGAAACAAAGCAAGACTGGTTAGGCTGTCCGAACAACAGGAGATGCACACATAACAGCACCAAGAGGTCCAAATTCACAGCACAAGACATTTCATCACAACAGACCATGGTATCCACAGATCCTCAGCTATGTTGGGAGGGACTGCTAGCAGCAGCAAATGTGTCAGGAAAGATTTGAAATGGAGAAAAACCTGAAATATATAACTGCTATTATTATTATCATCATCAGTTATGCTGTTCTCCACATTCTAGGTCTTTCAAAGGTCAAAGCCTTCCTAAGGTGTGTTCTATATCCATCATGAAAGTGTTGCACTTCGGACTGGGCTCTTCAGTGTGGAGCCCATGGTCACAACTCAGATGACTAAGGCAATTGCCAAAGCACCTGCCTGAATTCCCTCTTTTTGAAGGAAAGCAAGACAATTACGCTTTCCTTCAAAAGGAAAGGCATGAAGTCACCATGCAATGCCTCTTGTGCTTATAGCCTATGAGCCAGACTCAGCTTGTAAGACTTATCTTGGTGTCATGGTAGAGACCTGCTGATTGTTGCTTCTCCATTCAAATTTAAAAAAGCACTGAAAGGAATATGACTTCCAGCCTGTAACTTAAGCATAAGCATCTCTTATCCATTACCTCTGCAGCCATTTCTCCTCTTGATTGTGTATTCTTTTATCATATTAAAAAAAAGCTGAGCTAATGCACCCTCTCACACCTAGGTTACATAGGACACCAGAGCAAGCAAGCAGAGGTGGGAATGTGCAGCACGGTTGCAGCCAATTGCACAAGATCCCAGTTTGGATATTTAATGCATTCACAGCACAGGTACCCTAAGCTGCTCAAAAGGCAGCGTACACTGCCTTGCACTACAGCACATGTAGAGCAAGAGGGCATCCACACAGGATGGAGTAGCTCATTCACTGCAGTTTTGCCCCAGCTTAAAGCTCACTAGAGCCCTCACTCTGCCAATCCCACCTGCCACTGTGAAGCAATACTGTTAGCAAGTAAAACCTTAAATTTTTTGTTGCAATTAATATGTAGTCAGCTCCATTGTGACAAGTTATAAGGTTAGCTGGCAACCATATCTCCACAAGAACTGCCAGACTTAGTAGAAAGTGGTTGCCAAGTTATATTCTTTCTATTTGCTGGGAAAAATTATTAAGTAAACAAATATATCCCAATTTAATTTTTAAATAGTCATTCTTAAGGGATGAACTGAAAGATAATTATGGCTTGGCACGCCTGTGTTATTTTACTTTTTTCCCACCCAACACTGGAAAGACAAAAGCTTTTCTTAGTGAGTGTATTCATAGATTATATGAGGCAAGACTGGGGCATTATGATCTCTGGTCAGATTTCCTGACTAGCACTGGCCATAGGCTTCCCCTTGCTGACCCTGCACAACACCAAGCAGCCTTTGGACTGACCCTGCTTTGAGCAAGGTCTGGGCCAGATACTTTTGAAGACCCCTTTTACTCCAAGTTATTTTATGAGCCTATGAGTTTATAGTCTTTGTCACAATCACAGGTTGACGTCAATCACACATTCTGGCAAGACAGTGAAACCTGATATTAAGGCTGGGAGCAAGTTTCATCCATACTGCCAGTTTTCAAGAGTAATTACCTCATTGAGTGCAAAATCACCAGGCTGTAATTAGCTTAATTGCATCCTTCTGCAGCTCCCACCAATGCCAAGCACTACACAACCAGCACTAGGCTGGTGATGGATTAAGCACCCACAGGTGAGCCACAGCAGGAAGGATTAGCAGAGCTTACGGCAGCAGGCAATACTGTTGGCTACCCCAAGACTTTGGTCTTATGGTTTGGGGTTTGAAAACTACTTGCCCGTGTGCCCATTTTTATCCCCTGGACAGCTTAGATGAGATGAATTTTGCCCTGAATTGCTCAGGAGTTTTCTTATTTACATGACTGGATAGGCAAAACCTCAAGTCACACAGGCCCTTAAGAAACAAGGCAGAAAGAGCAGGTGGAGCATCACTCTCTAGAAAGAGACCATCGGGATCGCTAGAGGTTCCCATCACAAACCTCCAGACTACGCCACCAGCTTCATTCCTAAGGAAGTAGCACTGGTTGCTATAATGACAAAGCCTTGTAGCACAGCTGGCATGGACCAGGTACTGCCAGCCCCCGAGGAAGTGAGAGAGAGAAGGACAGAGAGGTGGGGAAAATACTGTTAAGGGGCAGGGGGAAGAGGAAAGTGGTAAGGATTTTCACGCTGTGAGACCTGGGACAGACCTTTAAGTAGCATAATAAAGCCCGACGAGAAGTGCAGTACACACTAGCAGTTGACAACACACAAGTTCAGCCACTTACCTGAGATGGGTCCACCTCCTCCCACCCCAGCACTGCCTCTCCCACAACCACCCAGCAAGGGAAGGGGCTGGGTTTACAAACCTTTGTAACGCCAGGTCTCCTGCCCAGGTGCAGGGAGAGCTCCTTGCCTCTGCAGCAGTAAGGCTGACCCCATCATGGAACAACCTGGGAAATCAAAGCTTGCAGAAACACCTGCTGGCTTGCTTGCATGTCCCAGGAACATTCTCCCAGCTTTGGTGGAAAGGTGTTTTCCAGCCCCGGCTTTCTTCATAGACCTCCCAAAAAGTCAAATGGGTAGGTAAAAAAGTGTCATTTTTAATAGAGGGACATCATTTTCTTCCCCAACACTTACTAACAAGAGGCTTCCTTGCCCTCAACCCATCTGGCACTCTGCTGAAGGTGACAGGCAAAACGGCTGAGAAAGGACTCCGGGGGTGCCACTCAGAGTCTCTGGGGGTTCAGCACTCTGCCAAGGATGGGGTTTAGCGTCTTGTACTCCCGACTACCAAAATGGCCTGTTAATGTTTCTACTTAATAGCTTATACTGGCTTCAGCTATAAATCTCTACAGAAAGAACCAAGTTTTAAATTGTCTTATTCTTAGTGATATGCCCTAAACAGACACTACAAACACCACACATACTGCCACAATGGATCTCTATATTTAGGTCAATTATTTACTGAGTGATGCACATGATGTTTAAGTTCTTACCGTTCTTCCAGTGCTTAGTGGGTGCTACGTTATATTTCCTTTCTTTTTTTAATGTATGCATTTTATATTTATTACCTTTTTCTGACTGAACTCACCTCCACATATTTGTTCAACCAGGACTGGTGACAACCAGTCAGGACTTTATCAGGAGTCCGATGGTTTGGGGTTTTCTGAGTTCTGCAATGCTGTTAATGTTGTGAGGATTTTATTTTAAAGGCAAGTTTAAAAGGGCCGATGGACCCTTCCCCTCCTGCAGGGCCTGGTGGACCTGGGCAGTCAGGCTAGCTCTTCTCCACATCCACCAAGCCCGGATGGACATGTACGTCTCTTTCGTCCAGGTTCGCACTTTGGGGTCCTGGTCCTGCTCTTTGCACCACTGGGGCTCAGAGACTTTGCACTTCACTATAATTTTTAAGGACTTCCTCACTGAAAGGACTTCTTGGACTTCTCCCAAGTAACTAGTGATAGGACAAGAGGAAATGGCCTCAAGTTGCGCCAGAGGAGGTTTAGATTGGATATTAGGAAAAATTTCTTCACTGAGAGGGTGGTCAGGCATTGGAACAGGCTGCCCAGGGAGGTGGTGGGGTCGCCATCTCTGGAAGTGTTCAAAAAACGTGTGGATGTGGCGCTTCAAGACATGGTTTAGGGAACATGGTGGCACTGGATTACTGGTTGGACTTGACGATCTTGAAGGTCCTTCCCAACCTTAGTGATTCTGTGATTCTGTGATTCTGTGAAAGAGACAAAGAAGGACATCACCTGTGGGTGTGAGAGCCTGAAAGGTGACAGATTAACACCCCTCGTTCAGGAGAGAGGAAAATTGTTTCATTGTTTTAAAGTGGGAGTCTCCAAGATTCAAAAGGCTCATTTTCTCAATTGCTTTGCTTGTGTAGCTGGCCAGTAGGTGACTGTAATCATCACCACCACAAGATGGAAAATGCAACTGTTCGGCAGAGAATTAAAAAGTGCAAAACAAAACCAACACAGAACTGAGTACAAAATTGCATCACTCTCATATGAATCAGCAGGACCCTCTTGGCCGTGCAGACACGCTCAAGCTGTGCATATCGGGTAGGACCATGGTGGTCCCCCCTCCCTCCATAGTGAGCCACTGACGCTCAGCTGAGGCCACCGCACATGACGTCCAGCTCTTGGCACTCATGCCGAGCAGCTCTCTGTGGTTTCTGAGCTGCTCAAAGGGCATGGTGCTGCCTCAGAAATAACACAGGATGGTGAATGCTCCTTTTCCCACAGGTTGCTCAGCGAGCCGTTTGCCACCAGACAGTTGAGTTTCGAAGTGATTCAACAGTCTGTTACCACTTTGTCCTCATGATGTTAAAAGTGATTCATGCTGGATTTGAAATGAAAGTTAAGTTGCTTCCTTGCCTTAGTCACCATCAACTAAGGGTGGTGGTTTTCCTTGAATTCCCCTTGGCAGATGGGCTGGAGACGATTCCTTTAGCTGGGATTCAGCTCCATTTCAGAAAGGGACAGATGAAACAGGCCTGAAGCACCCCAGCCCTGTTCCTACTGCTGCAGCAACATGGGTGGGCTTCATCTTGCTTGTCCCCTCTCTCCATCACAGACAGGTCAAGTCAGACAATTATCTGCCAAGAATGACATGGGTGGTGTTAACAGACAACCCTCTGATTGTTTTGGGACACACTGGCTACCACCATGAAGCAGAACAGCTACTCTGTCATGACTTCACATGAGTGAGGACATCCTTACACCAGCAGTTGGCTTAACCCCTTCCCCAAAAAATCCTGGAACAGTGTGTGCAGTTGGCCGTTGTTTGGGGGAAGATAGGAGTAAAGAAGCAGCATCCAAACAATTAACATCATTTATGATGTTAATTTTAACTACACGGCAGTGAACCAAATTTTCTGATGACAAACCAGAAACTCAACCATAAATAACCTACTTTAAATATGAAGAGCCACTAGTGCTTAAACAGGTGCCCAAAGATGAGACTCTGAGGGACAATCCCACCACTAACTTTCAGCCATCACTTAAGGCTAGTATGAAATACCCTGTATCATCTATGGAGAGACATGGTGTCCTTCAGAAACCAGTAAGAAGAACAGCCTAATTGAGAGGCTTGGCCTCCCTTTATCCAGGCATCGAAGCCAAGTGGTGAAGGCTGGTAGTGGCAAACCATCTTCCCCACCTTCATTACAAAATTTGTGGACTCACCTTGCTGGTTTAAACAACAATGGAGAGAGGTGTCCTCCTGAGCAGGCTGTCAGTAGGTTGCGTTTCTGAGCAAGGTGTTCAGGAGGTGGACATGCATTTAAACCAGCAACATGGCTGCGTGCATATTTATTTGGGAACAGTCACCCCTCTTCTGCCAACATGGCAGGGATGCTGCAAAGCTATCGGCAGGGACTGGCAGCAAAGCTCTTGAAAAAGCAAAGCAGAATGCCTCTCCTTTTTTGTCCCACTAATTACTTCAACAATCACCAAATTTATCCCCATGTTCTCACTTGGACTTTATTCCTTTCAGGCCGCACATATGACTAAGCAACTATGGCTGCTCAAGAAACAAAAACCAAAAAAAAAACCAGCCACATAGGCACTGCTGTGAAGTGAGATAAATTTGTTGGAAAAAGGAAACTGTGGGTGGTTCTGGAATAATTTTGCCTGGGACAATGTTCTTTGTCCTCAGGACAACTGTGCTGAAGCACGCACTTGCCTTAACGTATGTTGCCTCCACACTTTTGTGCTGAGCTTTCTTTCCTGGGCTCGTCCAGCCATGCAGCCCCAGTCACATTTTTCTTCCTGCATAAAGTCATGTGCCCATTTTTTACTCAACTTTTCTCTGATTTTACTACCACAGGTTGAATTGTTATATGACATCATGGAGATCTTAATTCCCGAAGTGGTGCAAATCATCCAGAAATTCTTTCTTCTGGGACATGTTAAGCTTTGAAAATGCTTTCACGAAGAAATTCCTCCTATTGTTGCATTTCCTCCAGTCTATTCAACATAATATTTCTAGCGTTACTGCAATATAAAGCATAGTTTTAACTTCAGTATTTAACAACACTTTTACCTTGGAAAATTATTTCTCAGTCACTAATGTTCTTGGCTAATTCTGGATTCCCATTAATCCATCTCTTTTCCAGCTCTATCATACTTGTTTATGACTTATCAGTGAAATCAGAACTGAGGCTGTTCTAGGCTGCAAAATGGATAGCAGCACTGTTTGCGACAGTCAAAAATAGAAGATTTTTAGGATTAAAAAAATATATCGCAAAAGAAAAAAAGTGCATGTATTTTCATAAAGAGCAGCACTTTATCCATCAGGCATCCTCAGCAAGAAAAGCACAAATCAGGGCGCTGTGCCTACAAATCCACAGGAGGAAGCAGGCAGATGCTGGCTTAAAAGTCCCAACAGAAGGACATAGATGATCTGGCACTCTCGGATCACTCATCACCCAGGAGGGACTTTATCCAGGGTGGTGGTATACCATCTATTACTGCTTCATTTTAGTTTATTTAAAACATTATTTTCTTCCAGCTTTCTGTTTGTTGGGTTTGTTTTGTTTTGAGCCAAGACAGGCACTGCAGCCTGTTGTGCTCTCCCAGGAGGACTCATAGCACTTGGCACCTTAGTTCCCTCCTGAAATGTGAGAGGCTGGTGCATCCCAAAGCCCAGTGGCTGCCCTGCCTCCCTGGGCCATACATCCCCGGCAGCAGAGAAGTCTAGGCTTGTCTGAAACACCGGTATGGTCAGGACAACCAGCCTCTGCTGTAATATACTAAAAAACATTGACTTATTGCAGTGTCAGATCTTTCCTACCCAGGTAAGCGTGGAAGCTTTTAGCTTCTTTACAGAAAGAGTATGAGGGATGTTATTTCCCTGCCTGCTCCATAGTTGTGACTAATCCTTTTAACTGAAAGGCTGCGTTGTTTTATAGATTGGAAAATTAATTTTTAAATGTTTGCTTGCTGTTGAGGATTTAGATGAGATTAGGCCAACGCTTTGGCTAAGCAGCTCCAGTCTTAGGTCTTGGCTCTCCTTGCTCATGAAAAGCTCTTTTCAGCTCCTGTCCAGTCTTAATTACAGCTGCTGCCGACTTCTGGGTACGTGCCCTAGGAGGTCTTTTCCTTATAAGCTTCTCTTGGTGCGTTTCCCATAGAAATTAAACTGTTCAGCATTACCCCTTTCTCTGTCTTTGAACTGTTTTATTAGGTAATTTTAGGTAAAAACCTCCCAAGCTTTCCTTTTTGTATTTACCAACCCCTGGCAGCACACAGGATTACAGGAGGAGAAGGACAATTTTGTGTGGTGCTTGGTAAGAAGCACCCGTGCACGCAATGCTCACGTGGCACCCCACACCTGGGGGGCTCAGGGAGGGATTCACCTCCACCCTGAAAGCCCCAGGGATGGCCCCTGCAGCTGGTAGGGCTCATACAGCCCCCGAGCACGTGCTGCCTGAAGAACTAGAGTAGACAGACCCCTTCTTCTGCTTGGGGATGCGAGTCACCAGTAGGGAAGAATAATCAATTCTCAACTACCTTCGTCCAGGAATGTTGTCTGTGTCGTTACTTTGCATATGAACTGATATATAGAGGCACATGCTGCATTTTCTAGTTTTGTGATTCAAATACTACTTCTGCAAAAGAAAGGAGCCAAAATTGCTCTTGAGGCCAAATAGATCTTGGGAGAAGCTGCTCACTTGCAGGCTTTCAGCCTGCAGAATACTTCTTAATCCAGATTAAGCAGCGCCCTTACATGGCAGTACATCCATTCCCTCTCCTTTGCTTTAATGTCAAGTCTGGCTGCTGGAAGATTCTATTTGCAAACTAGGCTCCATCTTCTCCAACTGTAAAATGACAATGGACATCTATCAATCTCCTGAACATGTATATTACTATATCTATGGCTTAACCCTTAGAGGATACTGAAGTGTTCCCAGCCAAACCACTGTGAATGCTTCATGTCCAAACCTCACTGTCTCTGCTCTAGCATGTGTCTAACAGCTGCTAATGGGACAGATCATTGTTACCAGGAAGGACTTCTTGCTTGTCTCTGATGTCACCGAGGACCAAGCTCTGAAACACGTGCCCCCTGACCACTGCAAGACCAAAGCCAGCTGTCATCTAGCACAGCCTGTGCTCCCACTAAAGCATATGCCCATTGTCATGGCTTCTGCAAGAATTAAGCATTTCTCCTCATGCCTTGACCTGGATTAAATATGAACTGGTCACTGCATTGGGCTGTGGAGAAATGAAGTCTGTCCCAACATGAAGAAAACACTGCAGTACATTTGGCTACAGCTGATGTTCTCTCTCGCCAGCACTTTGCAAACTCTTATTCCACTGATTTTGAGAGGATGCCCAGCACCTCAGAGCTGCATGCTGAGGAGAAGCCAATGCCGAGGCTCTCCTGCGCCCACCCACACCAAGCAAAGCAGAGACGAAACCCGTGCTTCTTACAAACAGGTTTATTTGCATTTTGTCTGGAGCACAGATTCTAGATACAGATTTCTTCTGCACAACAGTACAAGAGCCAGTGCAAAATATGCCTTTTTTTTATTCATGTACAAAAAAAAACAAAAACCAACAAACGAAAAGACAAAGAGTGTGGCAGTATTTACTCACAACTGGTACGCCTCAGCCTCCAATCGACCCACCTCCACTCGCCCTCGCCCGTCACGCCGACTTCATGGTCAGCATCGCCTGTCTCAATCGGCTGCGTTGTCAGTGAAGAGAGGTAACTCCCCTAGCCCTTTGGAAGATAAACACTCACCCCAAGCAAACTGGGACAACAGCAGGCTACTTAAAGTTGGACACACCAGCTGCTCACCAATGCATCCCCCCACAGGGAGCAGAAGAATTTTGAGGGGGGAAAAAAAAAAAAGAAGTACAAATCTAAAATTCACAAAATATTAGGCAGCAGCTTAACCCTTTTTTTTTTTTTTTAAACAGAGGCAAGGATGTTAAGATAAACCTCCAGTCTGCTTTCTCATGTTCACCCACAGTAGTGATGATCAAGGCTGAACAAGCACTCCCCACTGAGTACCCTGTGCTGTCAAACAGATTATAAACTCAAGAAAATATTTCTATTAGTAGCATAAAGTTAAACCATGTCATAACTGGAGGAGAAAGAGAAGCTACAGTCTGAATACAAGTATTTCTTTGAGAACAGTCAAAAACAAAACCAGAAACAAACAAATAAAAACTGTCCCAGTCATCCACCAGATGATTGTTAGAATTACAGCCAATGCTTAAGCAATACAACATCGAGCTAGGAAAGTCATCATACGGTTGTTCTGCTTAGGGAGTAGCTCTTACTAGTTTACAAAGCGTTGGGCAATTTATTTCTCTTTTATTCTAACTAATTTTCAGAAGCTGCAATATAGAACTGCAGTGTTAGTGCAAGAATATGCTCATCTTCACCAAGGCCTGGGATTTATATTTCAGAAATTCATCAAATTTACATCACTCCAAGTGTACCGTGTCCAAATCACTTAGAGTCGCTATTATGGACTTTTACATTTCTACCCAAGGAATGCCTGGGTTTCGAAGCTTGATCAACCAGAGTCTTTTACATTGAACTGCAGTTAAACAAAGCAGAGTACCAGTCAAAGCCAAAGAACACAAGTACTCAGCACATATATGTGTTGATACAGTACAGTATGTATGTGTGTATATATACGCATAAATATGTATGTTACATTATAAGGAGAGTGCCGTTCCGGACATCTCAACTGCAAGAATCCTTTTACCACTTCCAAGTCTTGAAACTTCAGCCCATTAAATTTCACACCAAGGCAATGAGAACTCCAATCTTTTCTAGATTGAGTTATTATTTCTATTTTAGCCAATTAACCAAGCAGAGCCAGCTGAAAGAACAGGAGCTTTAATTTTAATAACACCAATTCTACCACCTCAAGCAGATGGCACAAATTTCTATCACCAGATTATTTGCCCCTTCCCTGCCCTGCAGCTGTGTATCATGGGCATTTCTACGAGTCCTCAGACCATAACCAGAGCAGTACTAACTGATCTGTATCAATTTATTCAGTTGTCAAGAGAAAATGCCGCAATTTATGAAATTATTTTGAACAGCCAGTACAGTTCTGACACGAACTTAACAATACTGGCTGGAGTCATATTGTTTTTAATCGTGTAATGGTTCTGCCTTTTCATGCCCAGCAAGCCCGCTTCTACTCATAGTGGCTGTCATCGTACATACAACCTAAGAGCTGGATAGTTTGGGATACCACACTATTAACTGTAATCCTCAAACCCAAAGCTTACAAAGGTCTGCGGTACAAATTTCACATATATAGCTGAAAAAAAGTCCCTTTTAAATCACTTTGAGCAGGAAGTTTGTTATTTTTTAAAAAAAGACATAGGAGCAACAAAAAAAAAAAAAGCAAGAATAAATGTAATAGGCACTTAAGAGCAAAGTTAAATGCAAAACCCTTTTGGATATTTAAGATGAAGGGGAGCTACTCATCTCCCTTGCCTTTAGCCTATCTAGAATTTAGACATCTAGCCCAGACTAATCATTGGTGCTTCCTCCAGTCTTGAGGAGACAGAAGCTTCCTTCTGGAGGCTATGACATCCTCAAATACGGCAAACGAGTCTCTCCAGAGATGCCAGACCCTCTGTAAGCACAGGGAGAGTCTAAGCGATTAGCTGGGTTACCTGCCAGTTACACAGATGAGACAAGTCGCTCGCTCTCATTCTTCACATAAGCCACTAACATAAATCCTGAAGGCTTCGCTTGGTTCCTGCATGGACAAACTCACCAGCTTCAACAGGACAACGATTTGCTTTTAGTTTTTGGGAGGCAGAGGGGAAGGTTCGTCGGCAGTCCAGTCCCACACCAAGGCTGCTCTGACCACTTGTACTAGCTGCTTAGCCGCGACGGTTTATGGCCATTCTGCTCACGTATCACAACATGTTGGTTATGCAGCATCGTGCAAGAAGGGCAGAGGGTGCAATGATCCTTATGGGTCCCTTCCAACTCGAGATAGTCTATGATTCCAAGTTGAAGTAACTCAGCATTCTCCTAGACACTAAACTAGCTGTGCTGCATCTTCATGGGCATGTACGTTACTGAGCACAATCCTCCAAATTTCTGCTGGGACTACAGAGGTTCAACAATGACTAGAACTACCCAGTCAGGTAAGTGTAGGCCTTACACACACATTAAAGTTATACAGCTTTACAAGCAGGCTAACATAGATAAAACAGTAGAGCCCACCAAGCTGGACAATATTTGTAATCTGTGTGATTGCTTACTCTGGTAGAGCTTCTTACAGCAAAGAAAGAAGAACAAGATATAATGTCAAATTCACCCTCATATCAGCATAACATTATTTTATTTTTAAACATCTAAATATAACAAGGCCCTAACGGAGAGTGATTTTTGCACAAAATTAATCAAGCAAGTGCTACTGAAACACTATAAAGAGTCTTGCATATAATTCTTTATGGGTAAGAATTCTTTTTTAAATAATCAAGAACAAGTTGGGTTTTGTTTGGTTGTTTTTTTTTTAAAGTAAGCAAACAGTTCTTAGCCTCTAACTCTGGGAGCAAAGCTACCTCTATCCGTTCTTCACACTGCTGTGTTTCAGTATTGCCATGTCCCCTGGATTACAGGGCTACCACATGTCAGTGGATACGGTACAGGCTACACTCCTGGAAACTCCAAGGCCTTTTTGAAGCCCTTCTCGTCAGGTCAGATTCACCTCTCTGAGCCACATGCCAACAACAGCCATGCCATATATTGGGCCAGTATTACAAAACAGGATGAAAAAGCGCAGCCTATGTACATCTTCTGAAGTAGTTTCCACAAAATAAACCAAACAGCTCCTGATACGCAGCGGCACGTTGCTCTCACCTATTCACAAACACAGCTGGAATTTATTCCCTCTTTTGGAAGGCAGCTGTAACAGTGCGGCCACAACCTGGATGCCTCCGTGCCCAGGGCCAGGGGCTCCCCAGCCACCCCTCACTCCACATCCACAGCAGAGCCAGGGAGGCCACACAGGCATCAAGGCAGGGTCAAGCTTAGCATGGTCTCACCTTCCTCTCAAAAGGATGGTCTTTCCCATCCTCCACAACGACATTTTTTTCCCCAAAGCTCCCCCTGGCCTGCCCTCTCTGTCAGGAGACCACTTACAAGCTCCTCACCTACGCAACCTGGTCCTCAACCAAGCTGCCTCAAGCTCCTTCACTTCAGGGGAGGAATCGCTGTGTCCCAAAGCCTGGGCATCCTTATTGGAGAAACACTACAATTCATGGAGCATCCAGGACAGCCAGTTGAGCAAGATCGTGCCTAAGTAGGCAATGTTACCCAATTAGCTGAGTTGGCTGAAGGTTTTCCCATTGTAACACAATTTTTCTATTCTAGTATTATTTTTGGTGTAAAAAGAATCGGTGGGGATGGGTGGGTTTTTTTTGCGCAAAACTCGATGCTTTTAATGAAAAAAATGTTGCTTTTCTCAATATTTTGCTGTTTATTTCTGTTGGGAAAACTTGAAACGCATCATTTTTGTCAGAAAAATATCAGTCCGTGTCTGTCCGAATTCCTCCAGTGTCAGCTGGGAGCTGTAATTCACGGGCTGCATGTCCCCCTCTTTCTCAGAAGGCTGGGGTCCTGGGCATCCCTCCAGCCTTCATGACGCATTCCCCCTTCGACTAACCCACAGTAAGAGCATCATGGGATCTGTAATCCAGCCAAAGAGCTGGGCCCCAAGGGAGACATGGCGCACAAGGCACTTGAATGGTAATTTCTGAGGTCTACAACAGTAGCTCAAACTGATGCTGCTTTAAGGGCCAAATGGATTTAATTAAATGTTTCCATTTCAAAAGGATAGAACATTTTATTCAGCATTTTCCAGCTGACAATTTCTCATTTTTTGAAAAATTTCCATTCCAGGAAAATTTTTGGTACTTCAGCTTTCCATTTCAATTCAGGATTAAATTAAATGTTCAAGTATCAGAATCTGATGCTATCTGGACATTCAGTTTGGGAAACAGCTTTATTAGTAAGCTGCCAGCAGTGAAATAACTCCATCCATGCAAAAAGGGTGTGATCCAGTTTGCCTTTGACATCAGTGGAAGCCACTTTTTCAGCTTAGTGGAGCCTGGATGGCATCCCAAAAGACCAAGGGAGAGTGGAGTTGACCATAGTTGCAGATATTTGAAACAGGAGTCAAAATTGAAACAGCAAGAATATAAGAAGCAGCAACTGAGGTGATCTGTTACCTGGACTCAATCAAAACTCAGTTTTACTTACTTCAGTGAATAACAGGAGGAAAAATCATTAAGATCATAACCAATTCCCAGTTACAGTAAAGATAGCAGTTAATCAATGCTTTGCAGAGTAGAATAAATCCATAGCATGAATTTGTCATGAGCTCTGTAACTTTCAGTGTTCAAAACCCTTCCTCAGAAAACCTTCATATACACCATTCAAGAAGACTACTCTAAAGCTGAAGATATAAGACAGTACTGAACTGCTTGCTTCAGGTTGTCTGTCCTCCCTCGAACCCTGCAAAATTGTTCTGTTGGATTGGTATTACAGAAGCTCTGTCAGGACGGACTGAGGTCTCTGGACTTTGAGCACATCTACAGGTGGAAAGCAGTTAAGTTCGGGCTTCCAGGGTTGATACTCTGGGTGAGGACTGGGCACCAAATCCATCCTCTGCATTGCCAAATCTGTTTCTAGATTTAGCCCCAAGCCTTCCACCTCAAAGAGTAAAAGAAAAGCCCCAGGGAGCCTATGTCCATCAGCAATAGGGTGTGTGTTGAAAGCAAGAGAGCATTCAGAACACTAAATAAATCAATTCACCCATCCATAAGGGGTCTAGAGAATTGTTTTTTGTTTATCTTTCATTTCCCTTTAGTACAAGGCAGATGTTTCTAAGTAATAAGCAGAAACCTCGACAATTTTTAAGACTGAAGAAGAAGGGAGGAAGGGAGGAAGAAACATGTACAAGCTTTGAGGATGTTCTCAGCTCCAGCTTCAAAAAAAAAAAAACAAACCACACAACAAAAACCAAAAACAAAAACAAAACCACACACCACCAAAAATGTATATCTGTAAAAGCAAGATTCTCCTTAAGCTGTTTGGTAATTCTTAGTTCATAGGAGCGTTTTATCCAAAGGTTCTTCATGTTTCCAGTCTAGGTTGTCACAATCTCAGTGAGGCACTAAATTTTAGGCTGTTAAAGTCTTTCTGTGCAGCATGGTCATTTTAAAATGATGTGGTAGCCATCATTGCTTTCAGCTGTAATAAAGAAATGCAAAGCATTTTTTTATTGCTTTTAGAAAACAGCACAGATACAGAACCCCAGATTTTCTTCTTAAGTAGTTTGCAATAGTTTGTACTCTTGTTCCACAACCGATTCATGAAAATCAATGTTCGACACCTAGGCCATAGCATTTATATTAAAAAAATACAACATAGTAACTGTCATCTTTCATCATTTACTAGAATGTTTTCTGCTCATTTATGTCAGTAGTATCAATGGATTTATGAAAGTTTTATAACAGCATAACGGAAAGCATAGACCAGTCTATCATAGTGTAAGCTGATGCAACACCTTGACTTACACTAAATTAGATTACTTATCTTTTCAGGATAACAGCACTGAGTTTGTGATGATGTTTAGTGTAACTGAAAGGAGAAATTTTCTTTAGAACTAAAGTAATAGTGGCAGCAATACATACCTTTTAATGTGCTGATAACAAAACAAGATTCATCTTGGAAGTTTTGCACCATCTGAAGGGCAGAAGGAAAAAAGCCAACACAAAATATTTTTAGCAATTTAATTCAAGTTTCTTTCAGTACCAGTATAGAGGAGAGTTATCAAACAACATTTGGTGTCTAGTCCTACACAGTCCTGAGTAACCCTGCCTGTAAGATTATTGAAGTATATGACTGATTAATTAAGGTCATTGCAGCTGCTAATGTGCTTAAGAGAAGCTTACACTGAAGTGCTTGCCTGGAACTGGTCTGGCTTGTTCAGCATTTTACCATCCCCTTTGCAGCTCTTGATCCTGCAAGTTCTTATACCACTCCAGTTAGTCTATTAAAGACCGTATTCTTAATTGCCTTCAATGAAGCTATACTAGTTTAGACTGGATGAAGACAAGTCCCTCTCCTAAAATCTAGCAATGGTAACACACACACATTCAGCTGAATCATGAAGCTTTGTTGAGCTTACATGAGCATCTGGAAAAATATCTAGAGGTAGCCAGCCCCAAGAAATGGACTCCTTGCTGAATAAAGGAATATTTTTACTATAAAACCATCTCAGCAGCATCCACCTGGTTATTTTGACCAGACATTAGTATAGATGCTGTACTTGCAGGAATCATTTACCTGTTTGTATTTCATTGAGGCACAGGAATCTCAGTGAAACTGCTATGAGAGGCAGCAAGGCAGATCATGGGAAGAAAGATCAGTATCTAAATATATTTGAGTTATTCATGAGAAACAACTAGATTTTCAGAACACGTACAGGTTCTAGTGAGGCCCCTAACTAAAGAGATGAGTTAAGAGATTCATCTGACTTCAGATCCAGTCTGAAATGCTCATTTACGCTTTATCCTTAGTCATTGCTCCCATCCTAGAGTAGCCATGTGGGACCGAGAAGGTGAATTACCTTCAGGAGCTGCCTCATGCAGTTGGAGCAGATGCTGGACACCTAACTTCAGAGGGAAGGTGACCAGAACCTCTCTGATCAGCTCAGAAAATCCAGCTTTAGCAAAAGCCTTCTCCTAGCTATTCACTATCATTCAAGTAGAGCACTTTCCAGCTCTAAGTTCGCACACCAAATATCCTTTTCAACTTAGACTAATCTCCCTATTCTCTTTTGGGTTTAACATACACCTCCTGCTCCTGCAAATCAAACTTCACTGGTGAGTCTGTGTGTCTGTGCCTAATGATGCATGAAGTACATTCATCGAGTGCCTCGCTCTTGCCACTATAGTACTAGAACAAGAAAAAAATAATAAAAAAAGCAATAGACATTGTTAATAATTGACTTAAATAAATACTTAAAGCCTTATACCCAATCTGGTTCAAGCAATTCCTCTACCAAGAGTTGCCTCCAAGCACTTTACATCCATAAAGCATCAAGGTTTCAGATTTAATCAGGCTGAAATAGCAAGGAGACTTTAGGAATAAGCATTACAGCCTTCAATTTAGGCTCCAGTTGAGACCTATGCTCTGCTTCATTTGTTTTAACAATGTTTCTTATAAATGAAGCTCCATAAGTGATTCTGGTGCATGAATGAGTTGGTAATTTAGTGGGGGGAAAAGAGGAAGAAGGGCAACTCGCTATTAACCTGCAAGTTAATGGAATGGACTAAATTAAGCCATGATATAAAGGGACACAAACAGTTAGAAGAGGTCCATGAAATTATAGTGTGCACATACACAACACTGACTCTGACCCAGTAGCTGTAATCACTGGCCAAGATATAAGACTAGTTGTCCTAAAAATTTTCAAACTTGCCTTCTTCAGGAAACTTGCCTGTTCAATTTTAAAGGTTCCCACTTTAGATCCTCACTTCAGAATTTGTTTAAGTAGCCAAGACGAAAAGGAAATTATCATTTTTGTGTGTGTTTTGTTTTAAAAAAAATTTCTTTTACAAAGCAACAATCTTAAATCCACACCAACATCAGTGGTATGCATGAATGATTTGCTTTAAGTATTTGCTTTCACTTCTTGGGATTAGTAACCTTGCAAAGCTTCCTTGAAGATTCACTCCACAACTTAAAAGGTCATTTTAACTTCAAGAAGTCAGACTACTCTTACAGCTCTGACAGAGTTTTCATTAACCCCTTACCTCATTGCTCACTAATACATGGATCCCTGTTGGTCCCTGACGATAGATTCGATTTATCTGCTGTGGAGAAATGCTGTACAAGTTGGCAATCTTCTCAATTAATTCCAGCGTGGTCAATTCTTCCAAGAAGATTGCATGATATACTGCAACAGGTTGAAAGCAATTATGGAATTACAGAGTAATTATAGAATAGCAACTACTGATAAGACCAAGATGCTCAATATCAACAACTAAATGGGTTTAAGACCAAGGTTCAAATCTTGACAGTAAACAAACAAGCTTAGTACCTTTAAAGCAACCGCCAGATATCCAGCTTGATGATTTGTAGAAAAATACCCAGTATTGGATGCAGCGGGCAAATAAAGCACACGTCCCTTTCGCCCAGAGGAAAACACATGGGCTAACGACAACATGTATCATTGGGCACCAAAAAAACCCTCTCATAAAGATGTTAATATTTTTGGATAACCTACTTTTACTGATTGGACATTTTAAATTAGATCAAATTAAATAGTAAAACACATATGATGTTACACAAAAACGATATTTTATTAGACGTTATCCCACAGGCACAAACTAATGATTATAATGTATCAAATAACTGCAGATTACAGTATTATTTTTTAAGTCCAATCCAAATGGTAGAATAACCAGGCAGAAAAGCCATGTTTGGTTAGTACTAAGCGCAAGAACTAAGAACAACCTCTATTCTCATTTGATCGTACATCATGTCATGAGGGATAGTTATGAGCAGTGAGTCCCCAAAAGCTTTGAACTTCCAAGAATTAGAACCTCACTTTAAGATATACCAACCTTCCATTTACCGAAATATTTTCAAACAAGCCATAATCTAAAGCAAATTGTGGATGGGAAGGTAGTTTTTAATGCTATGGTCCCTATTAAGAACTGAATAGAGATTTTGCTGTGGCATTCTGCAGATAGCTTGTTAAGTTGGGTCTGTTCCCCAGGAAAACGGTACCAGCTGGAATCTGTAGCCCTGAAACCAACCAAAGTGGCAGAACCAGGACAAACATGACTTCTTTAAACACTCAGGAACTAAGCTGTCCCACACAGGAGCTCATGCAGAAAGCAGCATTCTCATCAGGTGAGTGTTTAACAAAATCCACACATAAACACTTACCACAAAGACTGCCATCTCCATTTTCTCGTTTTTGGTGGAGATGGGACCTGTTATGCTCTGGTTCTTGACAGACATAAATTGTCATCTTGGGCCTTACATTTCTATGGATTATTAAAAAATAGTAGAGAGTTATTTAGTAGATCTAAAATTGTTCCAGTCAGCTACCAAACAATGACAGATGGAATCATTCGGGCTGTGCATAAATAATCAGCTAAGGGATAGTCTTGATGTTAGTGACTAGATGTCTTAGGAGGTCTAGTAAGAGCCCCGATAAGAGGTGGTGGTACAGTGCAGAGCACCATAACCTCTTCAGGATCAGGTAAGAATAAAACAGTTTACGGCACTTGCCAAGGAGCTCATCATACCTGCCTTTACTGATTTGAATCCTCCCCAGGTGTATAATTTATGATGTTATTGCAATAAAAGTTTAAGAGTCATTTGAGGCTCCAAGGGTTGGTTTCTTGTTTGTTACCTGTGATGGAGATGCAACACAGGGTATTGTAGGCTGTGTCTCATAGGAAGTGGATGGAAGCTATCAGCTGGTAGCAAATAAACCACTGGAGATCCACATTATGCTGCTTCATTTCGGCAACATTTCTGAGCTATGCTTAGATTTGAATACCATTGTGATCTCCAGCCTCTGAGATGACCTCTCTGAAGTGTTAAAAGGAAGTCTAAATGCTACAGCTCCAGGATTAACTTCTAGTTAACACTGAAATTACCAAGGAATGCTTCCATAATAAAAAAATAGGAAGGAAGAAGTACAAACCTTCCTTTGATTGCATTAAAGAGCCGAATTCCATCAGCAGGCCCACAGATTTGAACAAAATCTTCTTTGGACATCTTCAGTAAGTCAGCACCTACATATTTCAAATTGATTTTTTTTCAGAAGTTAAGCAAATCTTAGCTTCCAAATTGTGTGTATGGGCAGCAGGAAAGGGCAGGGGGAGAGAATCCACAAAGCTAAATCAGATAGGTTTGCCTAGAGAAGCTGCAAATCAGTCGTTGTGAAACAGAGCTAGAAGCTGCCAAAAGAGCAGTGCTACACTGGAAGATATTCTAGCCAACTCAAAGACAAGCTGTATATTTAACATTGGCCCTTATGTGGCGCAGTTTTCTCTAACTGCCACGTTCACCAGGTTATTTAATCACGTTGCAAGTCACAGAGAGGCTCCTCAAGATTTCAACATCTTTAACAATTCTCCCTTCCACCAACTTACTGCTGTGTACAACTACCTAATGGGAGGGTACAGTGAAGATGGAGCTGCAGATGGAGTCAGACTCTGCTCAAAGGTGCACAGGGACAGAACAAGATGCAGCAGATAGAAGATGGGAAACACTGATTAGGTATAAGGAGAAACTTTTTCACTGTGAGAGTAGTCAAGTATTTGAAGAAGTTGCTTAGAGAAATTGTGGAATTTACAACCTTGGGAGATACTCAAACACAACTGCACAAGGTCCTGGACTTGCTTCAAGCGGGGGGTTGCACCTAATGAACTCAAGAAGTCCCTTCTGTCTTAACTTATCCTCTTCCATCTTTACTTATTCTATATTTCTACAAACTGTTTTGGCAAACGCTAACTCATCTAAGAACAAAAGAACAACCACACTGGATCAGACCAGTGATCCCATCAACAGTGGCCAGCAGCAGATGCTATTGATATGAAGCATGAGCTGCACTTACAAAAGAAAATAAAAACAAAATAATTGGACTGTTTCAACTCACCCGAAAAACTTGAGAAGAGTCTACAGAATGGAGAGAACCTATTACGATGAAGCCACTGCTGGGCATCTTGAATAGAAGCAGAAGGAAGGAGATGCTACATTGCAAAAAGAATAAGAAGGTCTTGAAATGAACTGTTCACCAGTGTCCTAAAAAAGAAAAGCACCACATTAACATGATCTCAAGTACTTACATCATTGCTGGGAGGCAGGAGCTCCACTTGGTGGGTTGGAGAACTGTTGCTAAAAAAAATTATATAAAGTTGGAAGAGAAAAAAAACATTATTTTAAATTTTACATTGCAGTGGACATCCTCTTCCCCCTCCTCCATTTGACTCAACTGTCACAAGTTACATACTAACTTGGCTTTTTTCTCAGATTTTTTAAAAAGCTGTCCAAAATCTGGTCTAAGAAAAAAGAAATTTCTACTTGAGCCTTTTGTTAGTCAGCTGAGGTCCTACTCAACACTGAGAGAAAAAACTCATGTTACTGACCTCATTCAAGCTTTTCCATACAAGTCACTCACTAATGTGACACCATCTAAGGAAGGAAGTTGTGACCTACAAGGGTGTCCGAACTCAAAATTCATATGAGCTAGAAATCCAGTAACTAAATCCACTGTCTAATGATTTGTCACAAAAATTGAAAAAAAGACCAAATAATTCAACCCTGGTATTATCTTAAACATAGTAAATTGCAATTTAACAATTTATTACACAAAACTACATTTCTACTAAACCCTCCTAAAACATAGACAGGATTCAACACGTCAAGGATTTTCCCAGAGAGTTAACAATCTACCACTGGAAGAAAATGCTCAACATATCTCTCTACTAACACCAATTTTTGTCATTTCAGTGTTTGTCCTTATTCATATGTTGCTCATTGAAAATTTATGATACAACATTGATTAATTAATAAGCTGTGTGGGAAGGCGACATGGCTGCAGAGTCCTAAAGAAGGAGAAGAAAGGTCTACACCAAATTATTCCTAGGGGAAAGTATGGTGCAGGGAGGACTCAGAAGTACTGAGGGACCTTGCTGTATATTTCTGTCATCAGCTATCATCTTGGGTGTTTCAGGACCACTAAATCTGTTTCTTTATGACAGTTATATTAGTGAATTAAATATGCCTCCTGTTAGTCCTCTGTTCTGGAATGGCTTCTCAAAACCCAGGCTGTTTTGTCCCAGACTGGATTTCTTTACATCCCATTCAACTGGGAATTCAGCACCCCAAACTACCTGAAGACAGAAAGGAAGGAAGAAATACCAACTCTGAAGAGGTGCTGAAGGCTGAAAGTCTCTAGCACTCTTGTCAGAAGATACTGGGAATTACTGGTACAGGGCATGGTGTGTTCTCTGACCCACCCAGAAGAGTAAGAGGGAGAATTCATGGCAGGGGTTGCCCTGGTGGCCCTCCAATGCTCACCTCCCAGCCACCACATACACAGCAGACATACAAACAGTACTCTGCGTTACAGGGAACTCCTGGATGAAAAGTCTTAAAAAAGGCTTTGTGGGAAATATTTTCCCCTTTCTAGGAAGGGTGGTCCTTGACCTCTTCTTCCAGGATAAGAAATGCATGGACACACAAAACACATGCACATGAAGGCTACCATATCAACAGGAGAGAAAGCATTTATTTGTTACATACCCATCTCCAAGGTTGAAGCTGTTGGGAGAACTGTTGTAGCTTGGAGATGGAGCATTGTTCATCTGATAAGGCACATCAGGCCAGGGAGAGCACTGTTGGAAGAAAGGCAGCAGGGATACTTTCATAAGGATGGAAATAAAGGATTCGATTCTCCTCTCATACCACATTCATGCTGTTGCCACGCCACTAACTTCAGCTCATCACTCCTGCTGGGAGGAGGAGACGGGCCATGGATTTTCTACACTGCTCTCCAAGCAGGCTGTCAGGGGGCCAGATTGATTCCAGTTGTGCATTCCACATTTCTCCCATTTCACAAAGCCTGACCCCAAATAACACTGGGCCAAAGTGTGCACAGCTGTAAGTCAGAGCAACGCCAGTAAGTCAACTCAGACTGAAGGCAGCAATGATACAGAAACACCCCTGGTCTCAATTATAAATCCCTAATTAAATCCAGGCAAGAGTGACAAATACGCTCCAGTGGCATTGCTTCAGGTTTATACCAGTGAAAGAGCAGAATTTGAACCAGCCTGCTAAAACCTCTGGCTATTAGTCAAAGAGCTCAAGTTATAAATGGGTATGACATGGAGAAACTTTAAGATAGTCAGACAGACACAAAGGTTCTAAAAGCCTTCACAAATATAGGTCAAACTCCATATTCCATTACAGTAGTGTAAAAACAGAGTAACCCAACTAGAATTGGTGACTCTGTTCTGAATTTAAGCCACTGTAATCAGTAGGAGAAGTCTAGTCTTGTGGAACCACCCACCATCAAGAGCTCAAGAAAATGCTCTGTAGTATCCTTGTTTGCAATGATAAGAAGTTGACAAGTGTAGCTTTGGAGTTTTATCATCTCCACAAATACTAGCAAATATTTTATCACCTCCATGAGCACTAGCAAATATTTAACTCTGGCAGCCCACATTTTCCCATGCAATATGTCAAAGTGCATCAGAGCTCATGAGGAGAGCTTGGAATCTGCCAAGTCAGTAGAATTAGGTTTGTGTACAGAAGAGCCTCGTTAACAACCACCACGTTGAATTAGAAAACATGCTGGTCGCTCCTGGCAACACAAGGAAAATTGAGTGGAAGGGACTGGATCTCACAAACAGGAAGTTTATTTAAATTAAGAAAAAAACCTCATTTTTAGAAGTCCAGCAAGCCACTTCAAAAAAACAAGAACTAAATCAAACAGCAAGACATTCCCATAGGGAGATGGAACAGCACTTTTAAACTACTGTCTTGAGTCCTGTTGCTCAGTAATTCTGCAGCCTGGGGTAAGCTTATATATACATCTTAGTAATAGCAGGGAGGGGTAGAAACACATACATCTCCACACCAGATGCATGAGAATATAAAATATTCAAGATATTCCTAGAGTACAAGCCAGAATCTTCCAAGATCTTGTATGTAATAGTAGCTTCATAGGCACATTCACAGAAAAACAGATTAATAATTTAATCAGACAGCCTATTCATCTGTTCAAGTGCCCTATCTCCAACATGAGCATTTGCCAGATGGTTCTGAAGAAAATACCTCATACAATTGGCATCTAAATGCCACGACAAGTGCCCTGGAGCATGGCAGAAGATAGAGAAAATGTTTCCTTTAAAGCTAGGCTGTTAAGGGTTGGTTTACACCCTGAAACATAAGAAACTTTGGCATCTTTTATAAACTTCAACAGTGAGAGACATTTTAGAATTTCACTCTGCTCTCAATTTCAATCAGATCTGGGATACGTGTCTCCACAAGACAATCTCCAGGGCTCAGTTAGACTGAATTTTCTCTCAAATCTATCCCCCAACATGCTGAAGCAGTATGACGTGTCTAAAACGCTTTACCTCTGTGAGAATAGTTGTCTCATAAGAAGGCTGATACTTCTCCTTCTCTTGAGTAGTCTTCTTCTCCATTTTTTCCCTGTCAGTCTTCTGTTTTCTGTCTGCTCCTTTAGGCTATAAGCACAGGCACAAGCTTTTCCTTATACCAAGTATTACAAATTTGGAGACAGAGGCCAACAGGTGTTTTTCTAATCAGTTCACAAGTCTCCTTAAGATTTATGGGGACTTTACATATGGAACAAGATCAGATGTGCATTTTCTAGGCAAAAAAAAATTAGTCAAGCATCTCTACTGTTTCTGTAACATACCCCATTAATGCCTACCCCAATTCCAAAACAGGCTGACCACAGTCCTGAGATTTGCGCCATCAGTTCTGCGCCTCAGTTGGTATTTGTACCATCTCTCCAGGAACAGGAAAGACACTGCTCACAGGAGTAGCAGATCCTTTAAGAAAACAAGTCTATGAAAAGCTTGTTGTTAAGTGGCTACAGGTCTGCCACACCCACATTAGGAGCTTCAGAGATGCTTTCTATCTGAATCTTTCTCTCCTCCAGGTAGCATGGAGAGGAGCTCTGCTGCAACAAGCAAAGAGTGTTTAAGATCTCCAAGATATACTCTCACTGTTCATGGGGGACTGAATCAAAGAAACTGGAGATGCCACAATGTCTTGATTGCCTAGGAGCACCAAAACACAGCGGATACCCTAAATATCTCAGTTATTCTATAGTGTTCAAGGTACAATGGACTGGCATAAGTCTTGGTGCAGCACTTGGGTCATTTGAATTTAACTGGAATTGCTGCGTAGTTCAGTGTTTATGCCACTTTGTGTGCAAAAATCCCATTTAAGATCTTAAGCATACCCAGTTAAAAGTCTGTTCTTTTACTCCGCTATTTGCATCACTCCTACACAATTTAAAAACTGTGCACGTTCCTTAATCTACTTGATGACAAAGCCAAAACTACCTCATACCTTGAACACTTTGATCTGGCAGCTCGCAGAATGCAAGTGTTCTGTGTATTCACCATTTTCATTCTGCTTAAAGGTGTCGATTTGCACCCGGAAGGGCACCCCTTTCTCTCCTCCATGTTTCCGTGGAGTAAATTCTGTGCTGATGCAATGTACCTGGCAAAACAAAAGCTGTGCTCATCTCTGGAGACAGTTGGAAGCCGTGCAAATCTGAATTTCAGATTTTGCCCAAACATGAGGTTTTGGCTCCTCCCAAGAAACTAAGAGAGGCAGAAGAGTTCATATGTTTTCATTTCCATTCCTCAGGACAAAACAACTACAAGAACAAGCAGCCCAGAAAGAAACAGGGCATCAAGAAAAGCATCCTTTGACTTAAGTAAATCCCACATACAGATTAAAAACTGGCATAGCTGGCATCTGGGATACGAAACACTCATGAAGGAGGAAAGCAAGCAAAACTAACAGGTTGTGAACAGTTTCCTCTAGACAAAACCTATGCTTAGAAAGCAACTTTTTTTTTTTTTTTAAAGAAAATCCTAGCTGTAGCAGGTAGTACTTCAAAGCTAGCAAGTAGCTAGCAAGTTGGTTTAGCAAGTATCCTACAAATTAATTATACATGATTTTCACACGAGTTTCTATATTATCGTCAGCATCTTCCTCTCTCCTTCATGTCCTGGCTACCTTAACTCTCCAGGTCTCTATAAGGTATCTCACCATTGTATTTACCACAGGAATGTCACTTCTCTTTTACCTGAATGAATGCTGAGGCTCTCTTTGATGGATCCCACAGAAATTCAACAGTGTTCAACTGGGTTGGGCTGGCCCTGGGATCCAAGATACCAACAGACAGCGGAATATCTGTAGAAGAAAACCCCTAAAATTTTAAAAATATTAAATTGAAGAAGAGAAAGCATTTCCACACAATTACAAGATGCATGTGAAAAGCCAAGCCACCAATGCTATGTCTATTTAGGACCTATAGTGCTAGATCTCCTTCCCACCCAAAGACATACAGGATTCCTAAGAGAGCAGGATATAAAAAACCAAAACACACAATGCAAACACTCCATACATCATTCAGCATCTCACTTCCAAACACTGCGCAGGAACCATAATGTAATAGTCTCACCTATATCAAGGATGCGGTCCCCAGGCCGACTCCACCTCCAGCCCTCGAGCTGCTGATGCTCTGTGTACTGCAGGCGTCGATCATGGAAAACTACACGAATTATGCTCTGTTAAGAAAAGATAGCGAGATGAACAACGTGATCCAGAGGCCCTTCTCTTGAGATGAATTTGGTTTTCCAGCGTAGAAGCAAAAGCTGATCTGTTATGTTTCTCACCCCCATTCATGAGGAGGGTAGAGGGTCCACCTAAGAGACCCATCACCATGTTTATCAAATTCCTAAGGGACCCCTGAGTGAGAGAGCAACACACTTTCCCCTTCACAGGGCACGTCTACACTGCATAACGCAGCCCTGTACAGCTTTCTGGGATTCGGTCTGGAAGCACTATAGCAACGCTCACCTAATCTTAGGTGTCATGCCATGTAAACATCACTATACTGCCTCCACACCCAAAAATGGCTCACACGGGGGTAATAGTTAATGTGTCTGTACCATGCCCCAACCCCAGCATATCCCACTGATTAGCAAATGTGAAAGCCAGCTCACCTGTCCCTGCACCGGTGGAGCTGATGTGCCCAGACACCTTGTCAGTGGGAATTAAAACTTGATTCCAGCCATTAACAGCCAGTCATTGCATTTGCCTCAGTGTAGTTAAACAAGCGTAGAATAAGAAAGCTTCTGTAACAGGAGAATTTTCATCTCTGGTCTGCAATGGTGCAGCCGTGTCAATAACTGGAGAAAAAGGCTGGAATAAGGGCAATCCCCAGGGCAGACAAGTCCAAAGTACTCCTAACTAATATATCCTTTTGTATATTCAGAATGCTACAATTGCATGAGTTAACGACCCCTTACATCTCAGTTTCTCAAGTCCATGCTCCCGTTGTGGATGTCCGTATCAAATAAGTGAGCATTTTTTGCCAATGAACCTGAGAAACGCCCAAATCAAACCCTAGCTCCCAGAAGCAAGCAAGCCACAGTGGGAATGGCTGCAAAACTGGAACCTCAATCCACATGCTTCCTGAAATGGGCCAAAAGACAAATAGGGAACTGCCTAAACTTGGACAACATTTGAAATGGAGATTGGAATCCAAATTTTGCAACTAGTCTCCACTTCTCAAAAGAAATCCTGAGGCAGAACAGCCAAGAATTGGGGAGAGGAAGGCTTGAAGGTTGGATCCAGAACCAAGGTCCAGATCAAAGTTTTTGAATTTGAACTGTTTTGGGAGGGGGGAAGCAACAACAACAAAAAAATCCCCAAAACCAAACATTCAAGTTCTATATGTTCATAATTATGCCCATTACCAAAGTAAACTGGAGCTATGCAGAATCTGCATGGCAGAAGGATGTAAACACCAGGGTCCTCCATTTGACATGTAAGAACCCAGGCATGTTGCTGGGGTTAAGAAGGGAGACAAGTCTGCCTCTCAGTAGTTTTGACCATGTTCACCTCTGAACTTTGGGATTCCCCCGAACCCAATATTCACAGTGAAACTCTGGGGTCATGATCACAAACAGAATAAAGGTTCCCTTGAAGCCCTGTAAAGCCAAGCTGCATAGTCCCATGAAACTAGGACTCAACAACTCCATCAGCCCTGGACCCATTAAAAAGAATGGCAAAGTATTTTCTATTCTCTCAGTGTGAGCAAGGTCAGGCCTTTCATTAGAGGCTGTATGTAGTAGCAGGAAGAAAAGAAATCTATATTTCTCCTTACCTTTACATATTTTGTGTTTAAATCTTGAAACTCTCCCAATTTCCTATTCTCAAGTAGACGGATTTCATAAGACTGACCTAGAGTTTAAGGAAACATTTCCAAGGTGTTTAATATGTTGTAGCAATGAGAGAGTCATGCTGGCATTTACGTGGCTAATAAAGCATACGTTTGATCAGGGAAAGCTCGTTTTTGGTAACAAAATGCATTTGCCCCAGTAATCAAGTAGGCACTAAAGCACGGCAGAAATCTGAGGGGAACGTTTGTCCTTCGACAGCTAAAAGCTTTCAGTTAGGGTATCAATCATAGTCTGTCTCCTGGGGTTGCTGCAGTTTTCTGGTCACCCTTTAGAAAGTCACCAGGGTGTTTGAGGCAGTTGTCCCTCCATGTCACTGCCTTTGTCTGTCCCTTCTGCTGAAGCCATGGTTGTGTGAAGAGCTGCTGGCACAACGGGTCTAGGCACTATTCCGCACAGAATAGCAACTTTGGCAAAATGTCGCCTTCTTCAGAGAGCAGTCAGGCCTGTAAGGTGTTTCGGCGAACCAGAAATAGAAGATTCATTCCATAAGGCCTTGAATGTGGCTGCCCAGGGCATAAATACTCCTTCAGACATGCATGTAGAAGCAACAATGGGTATTACAGCATGTGCAAGGACCAGTTCTGGGAAGGGAATTCATACTCCAGCACCCCACCACCCTCAGCATCAGGAATTTAGCCAGTTCAGTAGAATTTAGCTAACTGGTTTATGAAATAACAACTCCCTCCAAGGCTGACAGTAGACAAAGGAGACTGATGTCTCAATACCTTATGCACAAAAGGCTAAGACAGCACAAAACCTCATTGTGTAGGACCAACTCTTTACAATAAACCTACAGCCAGTACAGAGGCAGGACAGGATCATTAGGATTAATGGAGCGTAAGTATACCTTACAGCTAGTTTTTCTTGTTCATCTTGCTATCCTCCCTTTTACTGAAAAATGTACAGGGTACGACAAGGCAGGCACCAAGAAGGAGATCGGTTTGGGTTTTCTGGCTCAACCAGTACCTCTGCAGAACCGGCCCTGCAGAAAGCTGCAAAGCAGATATATCTCCCTCTAAGCAGTTGCCACCAGCAGAGACAAAAAATGCTACTTTTCCGGATCTGGATCTAGAAAGAGAAGACTTATGACAGCAGATGTGTCAGAAGGGCACTGCATTTCAGGCAAATTCCCTTTTGGGAATCCCAGCTCTTCCAGTTGCCCGCGTGAGTACAGACCATGTCACTAGAGCACAGGGATAATTGTGCTTATTCAGCTGGCTGGCAGCGGGGGGCGGGGGGGAAAGGACAAAAGAGGCCATATTGAAGCCCCAAATGTTTGCACAACACTCCTACTGATGTCGATAGGAGTTCTGCAAACAGGAAATGACCCTTGAATCCAGCAAGTGGCTCAGGGCATGGGGAGAGGGGAGAATAAGCCGTATGAAGTACCTGATTAAGCACTGGAAACATGCATAGATCTTAACCCATCTCTTTATGCATAAGTAAACCAAAATTATAACAGTGACCTTCCTTTGAAGACTGCTGGACAACAAAAGTGGATTTTGTAAACCACAGTCCTGAAACTGAGGTCTTCCACACTTTAAGTCAAGAGACTTTCTAACGTTCCCACTGATACATGTTAATATTGTTCACTTGGCGATTTTGAGAGATGTACATATCTCCCCACAAAACCAATACTGTTGCATTAGCATAAAAAGATCATGCTCAGATTCACAAAAATGGTTTTCTCTAATAGAATCATTTAGGTTGGAAAAGACCCTTAAGATCATCGAGTCCAACCATTAACCTAGCAATACCAAGTCCACCACTAAACCATGTCCCTAAGCGCCACATCTGTCGTACTGTGTACCTGTATGTATGTTGTACATGTGTATCTATGTTGTATAAAGTACTTGGCTGCTCAATGGCTCAGTTTGGGGGTAGATTTCACCGGCTATATTTACACAGCCAAGCATCTCTTGCACTTACAGTTCATTCCCATGCAAATATGAGACTAATTAATCATTACAAAAAACTAATTTAGGATTTGAGACCATGAGAGTCCCAGAGACAGTAAAATACATCTATGACTGTACTCAGATGGGGTAACAAGGACAGAGAAATTAAGCGTCATGAGCTGTGTTACAGAGGAAGGCAATGGCAGAACCAGAAGCATTGCCAGCCATTCAGCGAGTATCCAGGGATGAGCAGGTTTTTGGGACAGCTTTGTGCACTGATACACTCCTACTCTTTGGTCATCCTGATTACTTGTGGTTCCAATGAGACAAAATAAAATAATGGACATAAAAACATCAGCCATGTGCCTTTCAAACTAGCATCAAGCACTGAAAAAACTGTGCAGCATGCACCTTCCAACCACTTGCACGGGACAGGAACAAAACCGCAACCTGGCAGACAGCGGGCACCGCACATCATCTCCTGATGGGAGTGACTCAGCTTGGATGGAGTTAGAAACAGATTCTGCCCACTGGTAAAAAAGAAACTGTAGTGGAGACAGAGTTAATATTAAATGGAAAGCCAAAGAGGAAATAAAATGCTTTGATGAAAGATATATGGGTCATCTGATGTAAGCCCTGGAACTCTGTTTACGCCATGAAAAACCTCAATCAAAATGGTATTTTATGCTAACTGCTTTCCCCTTGACCTCTAAATGTTTATCTCCAGTTACTACACAGAACTGTTATGAAAACAAGGTGGCTCCCAGCCAAGCTTCAGAAAACATGCAGTTTATTTCTCTCTCTGTGTAACTCTGTCAGTGAGAATTTGGTCCTAATTCCTCACAATTCTATTATATATAAATGTTTTGGTGTTGATTTTGAAAATTTCATTCTTGCTACAACTTATTCGAGCAAATTCATTGCTTTGTGGCTAATGGTACCCATAATTCATTGGTATAGCATGGACAGCATTCAGATACTTGTACTTCTGTAGGACCAAAGTGCTTGGATTATATTTTTTTCCTAGAAAAATACCTTCCAAACCTTGTTTACCCTATGCGTTCTACCATCACGACCAGCAAAACTCCTGAAATGGTGAATTACAATCTGAGCCCTGCGATCAAAACAATTGCAGGGGGGAAAAAACCCTAAAGAATCAGTACTCGGATGTTGGAAAACAAGATCCCTTTGTAAAATAAAGCGAATAATAGTGACCTAACCCGAAGAAAGCTGAACTCCCCTTGGCATCAAAGAGGGCAAGGAAGTCGCTCATGGCTCTGGTATCACAGATCATCTACGAATCCTGCACAACTGACTCAGCAGCACTAGCAGGCACAGACTGACAGTTTTCTGCTAAAACAGATCTAAACAGATCGTTCTTACTCAGGTATCTAAATCTGCAAAGAAACGCGGCTGCAAGCGTGACTAAAACAAACTTCCTTCCCAGCTCCCAGGACAGACTGCAACCAGCTAAGCCCAAAACATACAGCTGAAAGAGCGAGTTCCCCTATGCTGAGTTTCTCCACCTGGCTGAGATGGAAATACAGGTTAACACAGGTTAGACTACGTCTTTCCAACTCAAAGCTTGGTGGTAAAGCTGGAGATGGGGGGCAGAGGCTATGAGTGCCGAGACTCTGCCATGATTTGGTTGAATGGTCTGACCTTGACCAGGGCGGTATCTAGTCCTCAGCTGACAAGGGTCTAACACCCACCGGGCTTGGACGGAAGGAAGAGGCTGCAGAAAACATCTGTGGCAATGGAGAGCAGCAGTGGCGGTTTTAGAGCAGTCTCCCTTTACCAGGATGATAGTCAACGTTGCTGAACGTCAGCCTTCAACCCAGTGCTAAAGGCCAGCAACTTGCTGAAACCCTTTTCCTTCCGCACTCCCGACTTGGGCCGCAGCTGCACCACCACAGGCCACGCGGCTCCAAGGCAGCTTCAAAGTTGGTGACCAGCCTGGTCTCTGGTCGCGTTGTAACGTCGGGCACGTGCACACGAGGGCACCTAAAGCACCTCTGTCACTACCTGAAATGAAGGGGACGTCCTGCAAGCAAAGCCCCGCGCAGCGGGGGCCAAAGCAGCCCCGCGCCCGCCTG
>NW_010544273.1:11036-37811 GCF_000687285.1 Phaethon lepturus | reverse complement strand
GTGAGAGGAGGACGAGCTGGGCGGCAGGGGCTCTGCCGCGAAGGCCCCTAAAGCCGCACGCCGGCGCCCAGTCCGCCCGGCTGCCGGGAGCAGCGCGCGAACAGTGACAGTGAGGCCTCGTCAGCGTTAGAGCGACGAGCCCGCTGGGGAGAGGTGACGGGCTGGGGCCAGGCCGGCGGGTCAGCACAGGTGACTCGGGCGCTGGAGAGGGTGCTGCAGGCCTCCAGGGAAGGGGCGGAGCCTGCAGGCTTCAACAGGACCGGAGTGCAGCTAGGGAGGCCGTGTGCGCCTTGCTCCTTGTCGTCAGGTAAAGCAAAAACAGAGAAAATAAGCGTGAAGGGAACCATAGCACACTTTAGCAGTACCAAGACTTACTTCTGGGGTCTGGCCTGCGAAGTAGCCCTGACCTGTAACTACGGCTAGTTTTTTTTTTTTTTAAAAAAAAACTAGTTTTTTTTTTTTTAAAGAAACACAACAATAAATCCAATCTATAACTGTTAGCTTAAATGGAGGTTGTAATTAGAGATCTGAAAACATAGCGAGGCTGTCTCTGTCCCGGCCAAAATATTAAGTGGTAGAGTTTCATATTTTAAGTGAGAAAGGAGGGAAGTTTCCTGAATAAATAAATATAACAGAAATCAACAGCTTTACCCAGCGGCCTGGCTCTCCCAGCTAATGCAAAGGCACAGTGAATAGCTTGTGGAATCAATGTGCCTGATGTTTAGATTAGTCCAAGTAGGTAGGCTTAGAAATTCAGTTTTGGGTAAGAAACGACCTCAGTATTTACTGTAATTGACCAAATACCTACTAATAAAGAATAGCTACATTTAAAAAAAATAAAAAAAGTAGTTATGCTGGGTGTTTTGGGGTTCTATCTGCTATTTTGCAACTTCTTTTTTTTTTTAATTAAAGTCTTTGGGCTTCTTACAGAAAATGCATATGCTAATTAGTGGCCCAGCTTATATTGCGGACAATGATCCTGTACTTGCTGCTACCCAAAATTTCTAAGAATTTGTATGCAGAGGAGAAAAACACAGGTATACAAGTGTCAGTGTTAAGAATCAAAGGTAGGTGTGTCTCTGGGTAGTGGGGTCATGAGCTGGAAGGAAAACAGTTTAGTCCGAAGCATGTTTTGTGAGAACAAGTTCTATGGCTATGGAGCCTCTTGGTGAGGATTTCATGTGCTTCTGAGCTCTCCCCCAGTTAAGAGTATCTGCTGCAGAAATTAAAATCTGTGAATGAATAAGCTGGGCAAGTACTGCCTGTTACATAGTGGTGTACGGACACAGAGGCCAAGAGCAAGTGTTTCCAGTGTTCCGTCACAGAAGGGATTTCTACAAGCTGGATGAGCTCTTCTGGTGTCTGGTGCTGGCCTTGGCCCCCTGCACTGTTGCTTCTGCAGCAGTTTCAGGAGCTGGGGTCTCAGAGGGAAGTAATAAGGCTGGTAGCCCCATTGGTGGGGAGGGCAATTGGAGAAGGCAATGGGGAAAATGAAAGAAGAGCTTGGAAGAAGTCCAAACAGGAATGGCAGGAAAAGGCTATGTTTGCATTTTACATTAGTTGTTACGTGTCTGACTGTGGTTTGTATATAATCAACTGTCCGTACAGCTGGTGTGATCTCGGCCATGACTAGCACAGCGCTGGTAAGCCGAAAGTAGTGCAGAAATCTGTTTAATACGCTGTAATGTTATCAGTTTCTAGTGGTTTGTATTGCACTGTAATGGTTCAGCTCGTCTTAAAAAAAAAAGTTCAACCCACAATTTATTCCTTATCTCCAATGATATCTTATTGCTACCATGGTTTCTTAAATACGTATTAGATCAGCTTTTGCCTAAGCAAATTTGTTTTGCTCCACTTACTTGCAGAAGCCTTCATACGTTTTCTTCGTTTCAGGGGGAAAAAAAAAAAAAGTAGGTTCCACAGAAAATTGAGTGAGTGGTAGTTCCTTCTTTCTAGTAAAAGATAGGTTTGTGAGATTTGGGAGTATAGTTTAGATAGTAATAGATGCCCGTACTTACTATAAACTTTGTTAACAGGGCAAAGCAAGTCCCCTTTTGTACATACTGTCAGACTCCAGTGGAGCTTCCTATTTCGCATTTCTTGAATAACTTCATTTTTTTTCCTGATTCTTTGTTCCATAAAGGAGACAACAGGTTGATTATATAGACAAGAAAGAATAATCCAGACTAAGTACAGAGGACTGTTAAGATTAAAAGAATAAGTGGAATGGTTAAGATTTTGTTTGGACAGTGTGAGTTCAGGTACTGTGTGTAGTTGGAACAGCAGCTGTGTACACGGGAGAGCTTATTCTGCGGGGAGCAGATACATCTGGAGGCAAAAAGTGCAAGTTCTTTAGCTCAAGTGACAGCTACTTGATAGCTTTATCAGGTCTTTGTGCTGTGGGCTTAAAAGGAGGCATATAATTAGAATGCATCTATTTCAATTTCAGCAGTGACAAGAAAAAAACTGAAAATTGGCATCCTGACTCGACAGTTCTGTTTGGGCAGACTGCTGATGTCAGTGAAAGCCTCCCTGAAAAACAGGATTCATCACAGAACAGATCATGACTGCACTATAAAGGGGTTTCCAAGATATATTTTTCAGACTTTCTGCCTCTGTTTAGTTTCCTGCTTAGAGACACGTGAACTTAGGTGAATAGATCAACCAATAGACCTGCTGCTGTTCGTTGCTTGCTGTGGACCCCTTAGAGCTGATTCACCAACCACCGCAACCGTAGGTACTTGTATGGAAAGAAATGCCATGCATGCAAATCTAGAATGTCATTCTCCTGACTGGTCTGGTAGCAGCTTCAAAAATACAAGCTAAAAAGTCTGTGTTTTAGATTGCACGTAAAGTCCAGTAACCTGTAGTGTGTGGTTAAACTGAAAAAAAAAAAACTTGTATCCGGTTTGGCTGAGGAGTGCATGCTTTTTCACCTTTTTTTTTTCTTGGAAATACTTAAGGTTTTTCTCTTTTTTGTGTGAGTCCTTTTAACAGCTACTGTCAGTGAAACAATCCTGCAAATTATATATACATATAGTAAGTATAGAGGCATTAGAATAAATGTCTGGGGTCCTCTGAGTGGTTTTACTTTATTACAGTCTGTCAATCACTGTTCCTTGCAATGTTTTTGTGCCGGAGAGATGCCTAACAAATGAAAGACCAAGGGGACAAACAGATTCTGTTGTCCTTTGTCACCTGCAGCACCCGTGAGAGAATGCCAAATGTTCTGTGTTCCCAAAACAAAGTTCCAATGGGAGAAATAGGGCAAAGGGAGGGAGCTCGTTTAATTTTAACTTTTACTGTATCCTATTTAGCCAAGATAGATTACTATTGATAATTAAAGAAATGTCGTCTTACCCTCAGGGTTTCCATTCTGTATTCCTGTAGTTATTGTGAAGCTTTGTGAAGAATCTTAGTCTTTTATTGCTCCTTTCCTTTCTGAAGCTATTTTTCTGGTACCTTAGTAATTACGTTGGTGATATCTACACATCTGCCTAGCTAACTGTTGTGTTGTGTGACTGTGGCAATACCCTTACCGCGCTTTAACCATTTTTTTTAACAAAAGCCATACTCCCATTTCTGAGAGAAAACTAATGGTTTTCCATGCTTTTTTATCATACAGTTTATCCTTCATTCAGATTTTTGAGATCTTAAATCAATTGTGTGCCTGAAAAAAAAACCCTACTGCTTCCTCTGTTTGGGGGAGCGGAAGCAAATGCTTATACATTTCACATATGTATACATATAGGTATATACAGGCTGGTTTATTACTGGCTTTAAAATCCAGAAATACAGAATAATCTTCATAACACCCAATTAAACCTTTTCCTGCTGCAAATTACTGATGAACTTTACTGCATCTTAGATCTCTAGCCAGTGTTTTACTTTCCTGTTTCCTTTGTAGGATGATCTTGGGGCAGTTGAATGAATTGTTTACAGTAAAGCTATTAGCTGTGGAATCTTTATCTAAGCTTTCTTCAGTTTCCAGACAGTTGGAAGATATTCAGTGAATTAACAGTCAGAGTCCTCAAGTCAAAAATTATATTATGGTTAGGCAGGCAAGTATTCCCTGTGAGAACTTTGTGCTGTCTCCTTAGCTTGACGGAGATCAGCAAGTGTCCTAAAGCAACATTTTCATGGGCAGACTCTTACAGGGAATATTCAGTTTTCTGAGAGCCTGATTATTAAAAGTCCCAAATACTTGTGAGACCTGCTGGAGTCAGCAGAGGTGGCTGAGCTGCAGGGACAGCGGGGACTGGGGGGTCCGGCTCAGTCTCCATTCAGGCTGGCTGCTCATTCTGCCTCTGGTCTTGGCCACAGCAGTTTGGTCTTCTCAAAGTGGGGATGGGGAGGTTTCTTATGGCTTTTTTGATGACCTTAAAGGAATTTTTTTGAGACGTTATGTTTTTAATGACATTAGAGAAGCAATAGCCTATGCCAATCACTTACTGCAGTTACCAGCCAAAATTTTGATGGGTGATAATTGGATTCCATCCTCCTGTAGAAAAACCTTGTGCCTTGTCACCTGCTGTCTTGGAAAATACATACCTGACCTTCTGCCTTTGTGGCAAAAGAGCACCGAGTCCTGCAGTGGCTAAGCGCTGCCAGTGCCAAGCTCAGAAAGGACATTGCTTCTGTAAGCGCAGAAGCCTGCCTGAATCGGTGGAGGCAGATGGTGACATTTTTTCCCAGCCTGCTAACTGTGACTGAGGATTCCCTCCAGCCTAAGCGTTTGCCTGAAGCATTTCAAATGCTTAAAGACCTCCAGGAACAACACTAGAAAACATGCATATTCTGTCTGAAAGAAGCATAGTGGAGGGAATTCTGCATTGTTGTGGCTCCTGAATGCCTTTGGATCCATTAGACTTGCTCACGTCTGTGTGTGCTTTCTGCTGGGAGAAACCTCTGCAGTATTTTGTACTCTGTTTTCCAAAGATAGAGAACTTTCTCTTCCTTCTCATCCAGACAGAAAGAGCTTTGTGTTCTGCACTGACTTTCCTCCAAGCTCATTTACCAGCTGCTCTTCTCAACACCAGCCAGAATTAATAAATTAATGGGACTAGTCAGGATAGTTAAGCATAAGTTTAACCATTCATAACATTAGATGAAGGGTGGAAATCTGTGGAGGACTCTAAACACAACTTTTATGCAACTTTTCACACAGTGACTCACAGGCTGAGGCCTTGCTCAGTCAAACTTCACTGGCATCAAAACAGAGCTGTGTGAAGCTCTGCTGCAGTACCTATTTCAGACGAGAATAATTGTTGTCCAAGATGATTTTTAGTTGTTCCTGCCCTTGGATGTGAGAACCATTACAGGTTTTAGTTTTCAGAAAGATGTGAGCCTCTCAAGAGTGGAACACTGGTAAAGTGTCTCAAGTTGGATCCAGTCCAAAGCCTGCAACTGGAGAGAGCTCTCTGAGGGTATTTGTTTAACATTTATCTTTTGTTTCAGATTTAAAGGTCTCAACAAATAATTATACAAACATTTCTGGTTCCTGAACCCCTAGCTATACCTGTATCCTCTCTCTGTCATGTGCTAACAGTCGGTTAGTTTGAATAGTGGTCAGACTTCCTAGATAAAGGCCTTGCTATAAATTGACTAAATTAGATCAGATTTGAAGTTTCACTTAAATTATGTTGATTAATTGAAGTGCGGTTGCCTATGGGTTTCTTTACTTGCCCTTGCTCTGAGTGTAATATGCTGATATAAGAACATTGGTGGGACTTGTGCTGCTGGACAGGAGGGGCCTTTTGGTAAATACCTTCTTGTTGTCTTTTTTCTTTCTCCCCATCCTTCAACACGAACACTGTCCCAGCACTTCTACTTCATATACTAGCCTTAAAGTGGTGAGGTTATAGCTGTCTGACAGAGCATTTCCTCTACCATTTCTTTACCATGTCAGCATGTCACTGCTGTCCACCTGTCAGACTCAGAGGATGTCTTTAAACCAATTCTAAAGAACCTTCAAAAACTGAGGGAATTAAATCTTAGATGTGAGTAGGCTCTGTGCTGTTCAGGGGACTCTGTCATACAAGTTTGTGATCTTTTAAATGCTCTTCAACACAGTGAATTTATTTGTATGGATGTGTGTAACACTACTGTTCCTTTGAAGGAAAGCAAGAAGGAAAACCAACAGCTTCCACTAGCACACTGCTGCTTCGTACAGCTCATTACGCTGTCATTGCCAATGGCATTCCTTGACAGGATTGTGTTCAGCTTGGCTAAAATGGGGCTTCTGTGAGGACTTGCTTGTCATTACTGGAAATATGAACCAGATTTAAGAAGCCATTCCAGAGTTTGATAACAATCTGATTTGTCTTCTAAGTGCAACTGCTTGCAAAATGTCTAGTAAGTTTATTTTTAATGTGTTTTTGTTTGTTTGTTTGTTTTTAAATTTAATCTAGCACAGTTTGGAATTATCCAGTTTTCAAATATATGCATTGGTTTTTCTGAAGAGTTCTGCTGATATTCCACTGGGATGAAGGTGTTGTAGAAACAAATGATAACTGAATAGCTGTTCACAGCAGCAGGTGGTTTATAAACAAAAAAAAGCTGAAAAGTCTCTTGTGAGTCTGTAAGTCTGCCAGCTTGAACAGTAAACAAATACTGATTTTCTGTACAAACACTTCTGAATGAAAGCACTGCTTGTCACTGACAAAACACCACCACACTCTTAAAGTGACAATGGGTTGCTGCTGTCAGATTTTATTCTATTTAATTTAATTTTGTTTTATTTTAATCTTTTGCCTCTCCTGAATGGTATAATATTACTTATGTTCTCAGCCAGCAGCTCAGAGGGAGGGAAGAGGGGGGTGGAAAAGGAGGCTGTGGTTTAGGGATATCAGAAAAAATAATTAAATGAGATTACTGAATAGAGGAAATGTCACTCTTCAAGCATCTGACATCATGAAAACTGACTACTGTGTTTTGAATCTGGATCTACCTTTTAATACAAGACAGTGATTGCTACCTGTCATAACTGTGGTTCCTTAACTGCTTTTTGTAAAGTTTTTCAGAAGCCTCTAGGGATTCAGAATAAAACTTTTGAACCAGTTTTGTCTCTGGTCTCTTACTCATTCTGATATGTGTCCAAGGGATGATTTTATTTGCAGAGGTCATAATGCATATTTATTATCAAAATAAGCTGGGTGATTTTCACAAATCAGAAGTAGTTTATGCATAAATGAGGTTGGTTGATCTGTAATTTCCAATGTACCTTTGAGATTTTCCTTAGCCAGGAGTACAACACTTGTTACATTTGAGATCTGGATATCATTTGTTTGGAAAAGCACTGGATTTATGAGTAGGTGCTAAAAATTTTTAAAAACTGGCACATCAAATCACAGTGAACACTTTGCTTCCCAAAACCTTGTTCGTATCCTGTGGAAAAATTATAGTTCCTTTTGCGTTGAGGCAGTGGGGTCGGGATATGCAACAGGCAGTTCTGTGGAGCAGCCAGTTCAGTTATGCTTACCCTGGAGTAACTTCTGCATGCACCTCTGTACTCAGTGTAGTAAGCCTCCTTAAAGCAGTGCATGCAGGAAAGGTCTTGACTTAAGCTTCATGTTCTGTGCAGGAACCTTTTCTTATTTGGAAATTTTCCAATTCCTCTTCGTTCCCCTCCCCACCACCAAAATTCAACTATGCCATTTCTTAATATTTGCTCCAAGTTCTCCCTGTGCTTTTGTCCCAAACAGAACTTGATATATCTTTCTTTGTAGTCCTGGTCTTCAGGTCTCTACTGCTTTTCTAGTTCTTTTCTCACTCTTAAAAAATACTCTGTCATTAAAATTTGGATTTTCTAGTAACCACTTAATTCTTACTCTTTCTTTTTTATTGTTATGTTTTCACAATGGTTAATCCTTCCAATGAACTTTGTGGGTAGTACACAAGATTTACACGTAAAGCCGTTCCACTCCATGCTATGCTCACTCCTGAAAACAGCTTCTAAGCAAAGGAATCTAGAAATGTGATCTCATATTGATATATAGCCTCCATAATGAATACTAAGCCAAGGCTGTATGACAGTGTTCCTCCTAAATGTAGTTACTCATGATTTCAGCTAAACACAGCGTGTATGGCCATGTCGGATTGTACCTAACTCTCAAAACAGTGGGAAGAGGAGCCCATGTGAAGAGAATGTCTTCAAAGAACTTTCTTTGGCCTGTATATTTCTTTGGAAAATGTCATTCTAATTGACAGGTTTACTTCAAAATAAGACTTGAATGTTGTTCTCTAAAGTCAGATCTGGGATAGACACGTGCCATAAAAGGTAATGGCTTTGCATCAGGATCAGTAACGCCGTGAGGGTTCGACACCATTAAGTTTCCCGTACGACTCAATACCCTCTGCCAGAGCGTTTCAGCTGGTCCTTCAGGCCTCCCCTCTGCGGCTGGAATACCTGCCAGGCTTTTTATGAACCAATCTTTTGACAAGTAGAGACCACACTGGAAGCCAGCCTTGTTCTGCTTGTTACCGATGTGTTGTCTTGCTGCAGCATTTTAGTTTGTCTGTCTTCTGTTTCATGTAAAATGGCAACCCAGATTACTGTATGAACACCATTTTCATAGAACAGTTGCAGTCATTTAAGAGCAGGGTGTCACCTTAAGATAAGTGAAACCATGTCAGATTTTGACAGCTGCAAATCACTAGGCAGACACCATAAGAGGACTTTGCAGGCAGTACTATTCAGCAGTGGATGTATGGAATTTATTATTTGGTGCATGAATTTTGCTCTCATTAACAGTGAATTCTTTTGCATTCATCTTGTTCATACTTAGTAATTTTGGTTGGAATGCGAATGTGTTAGTGAAAATAATTTGTTTTGCTGGGAAAGATTTGCCCTTTATTCGAGGTTTATTCATGACTGAAGAGATGCTGAGGCAAATAATGGACTGAAAGCTTGAATGACATGGACTGCGTTACCCAGTGTGCTAACATGTTCTTTTAGAATATTCTGCAGTAGTTGCACATGACAAAATGAAAAAAAAAAGATGAAAGAAGTGGGTCTGGCTTTATATTGCCTCCTCAGAAGACTTTCTAGATGGAATGCTGGCGATGTTTGTGAACTTTTGACCATACCATCAGACTATTTGGATTTACATTTTAAAAAAATAAGACTTTCAGAAATATGCTTCTGTTCTAAACCGTTTAGGAAAGATGGATGGAGCTGTCACAGTAGCTGATAGAAGTGGTGCTTTGCTCTTTTTTCAAAGTGAACAATCAGATTTAAAGCTACTGGTCCGGTTCTGGAGCCGCTGGAAAGAATGTCAACACGAGCTGAGAAGGCAATACTAATTAGTGCCTGTTGAGAATCTGTGTCACTATGCTGTTAGCAAAGATCTGTTAGTCTTGTGGAGAGTTTTGTTGTTTTGATGATTGTACCACTCTTGTAAGAGAGGATCTGGGCTAGGAGGTGTGCTTGCTTTGACTACTAGAATTGGCTTCTGGAGGAAGGATGTGTGGAAGAAACACAAGTGGTTAGCTAAGCAATACATGAAATAAATTAGGTCTTCTGGCACATGTGAGAGAAGCCTGTGGGAGAGTGAGGATGGCATGGGATTATCTACCATGAGGAACTTGACGAGAGGCCAGGATTGATGAAAGATCTGGAACAGGTCAAGCTCCTTCAGACAAAGGGAAATTGTGAGGAGCTCTGAGGAATGTTTTTGGACTGCACAGGAGTTAGTTTGCTGCTAAAGTTATTCCAAGGCCTTTTTTTAAGTCTGTGCAATTGTAATGGGTTAGACAATGGGTTGGTGGGATATATGCCTTGTACAGCTCACTCATTCCTATGCCCCTGCTGCTGTTGCTGGATTCCTTGTTTTAAGCATTTCGGAGCATTTTTTCCTCTTTAGCACTAGCCAGCCATTTCTGTCCTTACCATGTGTGTTTTTCTTTACCTTGCCTGTATTTCACGTTGTGGTTGGATGTGTTTATTACATTCCATCTTCACGCTGGCTGTTTCATGTGCTGATTGACCTTCTGGCCTGCTCCTCCTGCTTCTGGCCTTGCTAATTGGATTTCTGTGAACTCTTCTCCTGCTGATTTAGCAACGGTGCTCAAAGCCACATGCCTTGTGCTTTTCTCTAGGGTTTTTATTTTTGTTCCTGTTTATTCTTCTGCTTGGCATATCAATATCACCTATTGCAGTGCCAGGTCCATCTCCCTTAGTAACCGCTCACATCCTTCTCATTGTTATTTCACTGAGCAATCTGCTCTTTAATGAGAGTCTCTTAATAGCCCCTGTTCATTTTTTTTAAAGTTCCTCTACTGTTTCCCTGTCATTTGGCAGTGTATTTGTTACACTTTTCAGGAAGCTCAAAAGAAAACTAGAAACAGAACAGAAGAACCTCTAATTTAAGTAGAATGCCAAGACAAGGAGCCAGAAGGACTGGTACAAGGTCAGTGGGCTGACCAGGAACAGAAAGCACAATGCTGAGCAGAAAGGAAAGAGGCAAAGCGCAGGCACTGAGGAGTAGCCAGGTGACACACTGAGCGCTTTGATTGCCTCATACATCCACAGGCTGTGCATCAGAATCACGGGCTCGGGATTTTGAGATGTTGTCTGTCTTTGTCACTAGAGCGAAGACCTGGAAAAGTGGAGAAGAGCAGGGATACAGCTGAGATACAGAAAAGAGAAAGTACTTAACAAGATTGAGTACCTTGCAAACAGATTGGAACAGAAACACAGTCAGCCTTCAGAGATACCAAATTACTCCTCATTCCCTGAGCCAGGATGTTTGTAGAAGCCATTTTATTCAATGGTTGGACTCGATGAGCTTTTAAGGGTCTTTTCCAACCTAAATGATTCTATGATCTATTAAGCTAACTCTTAGCAGGGAGGGTGGAGTTGGTGCTGTTTAATTATAAGTTTCCAGTGACAATTACCTTTCAGAGCTGTGATAAAACAAGCACATACAAAGGGATAAAAAGAGAGGATAAAAAGCTGGAAGAATTGCAGCTTTCTGATTCTACTCTCAGGAAGCAGGGCAACAGAGCTGAACGCTCTGGGCCTGCACATCAGCCATGACTGCTGGTGCTTAAGATGGTCTCATTTCCCTGATTCGGGACATGCCTACTTCCCATGGTTAGCTTCTTTAGGACAAGAAATCCCAGGCTGACCAGAGCTGATTGTGCTCCTTTGCTGTGTTCTGTTAATGCTGCATAGTGCAGCTGGTCTCAGGATAAAGAGGAAAGCTGAAGGAGAAGGAAGGTGATGGGGTGTGGGGGGGTGGGCATGCAGATGGGAATGGATGGAGGAGGAGCTCCATCTCCCTGGGGGATCCCTCTGTGGTGCATAGCAAAGGTCAGAGAGATACCTATTCTCAAATGATCCAGACCTTGCCCCTCTTCTCAGTACCTTTCAGCTATGTTCTCCATCCTTTTCCCTTACTAATTGCTGCTTTTATTTTTTAGTAGTCAGATGGAACTCGTGGTGCATGGAATGGCCTATATTTTCCTGTTTTGCCCACCAGTGGGATCTAACTTCTAACACAGCAGTTTTCACTGTGGTATCAGGATTGTATTTGTGTGTTTCGTACAATGGCCATGGCATGCTCCTTCATTGATTGATAATTTATGTTTGGATTGCTTCAGTGTGAAACACCATCAACACTTGCTTTTACAAATCTTTGTTCCCTTTCCTACTGCAAGTGCAAGCCTGCACAGTTCACATTAAAGGGAGTTCCTTCCTCTTCCTTTCCCCTTCCCCCTTTTTTGTTCACCCATATCTCTTGTCTCCTAAGGGCATGGGTTTTCTAAGGCTGTGGCTGTCCCTGTCCCCACAGGTAGAAGTTGTCAGCAAGACACCCAGTGAGCCTATTTCCCTAGGTTTCCTCTATAGTTGAAGGAGAGGCAATCAAAGTAGCTTGTGAAGCCATGAGAAAGTAGACGTCTGAACGCCTTTTTCTTTCCACTGGGTATGTAGAGATGATGAATGTAGGTGCAAAAATCTGTGCTGCAGTTGGCTGAAGTTAGATGAAGTGAATTCCTCCCTGCGTGTGCCCAAGAGGGAGCCTGCCTTGGCTGGAGCATTTACAGCCATGTTACTGGCCTTGGCTCGCTCCAACAGGAATGGCATTTCATGAATCTCGGAGCCAAGCAATCACAGAGATCGAGTTGATGGCAGGGCCACACTGAGATAAGAAACATGTTTCTGCCTTAGCATCAAAATTGCTTTTACCAGGTGGTTGTACTGCTTGGTGTTACTTGCAGGGAGTATATCACTTGAGTAGTTTTCTCTGGTGAATCATCAGAGGAATACTGATAGAGGAACAAATGTGACCTCTAGAGGAGTACTCGGGACAGCTGTGATTACATGACAGACAAGCTAAAGAGCTATAAAAACTGCAAATACTCTTTGTTTCAAGACATCCGGTCAGCAAACCAGGGTTAGGAGAGAATGCCTCCTCAGAAATGCTAACACATACTTGTTTTATTTTTATGATTCTCTTTATACATCAGCTATAGCATACAGTCGTAGGTCAGGACTGCTTATGCCAGCCACTGCGCAGAAGTGTTGTAGAGGCATGTAAGCCATGTATAAGACAGAAGACAGTAGGTGGATGGGGTGGAACTGAGGAAGGCAATGAGGCAGCATTGGTCAGGGCGGTGAGCAGTGCTTTCAGCTTCCCCACGGTCTAGATAAAAAGGTTTTTGGCTGGTTTCATAAAGAAACAAGATGTGCTGGTATACTGTGTCTCTACAGCCGTGTTGCTGTTCCTTCCCTTGCTCACCCCATACTCCTGGCCAGAGATTTTTGGTTTCACCGGCTCCCGTCAGTCACAGTTGATGCAGAATAGGAAACTCAAGTTTGGAGAGACCGGATAGGGGGAAAAGACCCGCCTCTCATCCCTTTGTCCTAGTGTTAGGTAGATGCCCATCTACTGTCTGATCTGCAAGCCATCAGCACAGAAATGGTAGCTGGATTTGGGTTTCTGAATGAGACCGATGTTGTGCAGAGGTAAATGAGGACCGCAGGCAGAACTGGTGGGGTGCCAACAGATGACTGCCATAGACAGTGGGGAGGTCCTGGGCAGAGAGTAGGTGTTGGCTCAGGTGACATTGAGAACCAGAGAGAGAAGAAAGAAAGGAGAAGAAAGTAAGAACGAGGGTACGTTTATTTAACAGCGAAGATGTACGTGCTGTGATTCAACACCTGCTAAACTCTGAGAGCTCTAAGGTTTTAGTGGCTTAGGAGCAGAGTCAGGAGGGGGATACTTGGAAGTGTGGCAATTTGTGACTTCTTACAGAAGCAGCAAAACCACTTAAGGCCTAAAATTGCTTTTGTTAAGTACGCTAATTAAAATTTCCAAGGCCTATTTACTGCCATGATAGAAAAGTATCCAGTATGGGCTCAGATCCATTTTTGTTTGGTGTGCTGAGATCTTATTAATTATCTAAATGTCTTCAGCTGCGGTATTAAGCTGTTAACATGCTAATTTGGCCAAGCATATTTAAAAAAAGTTTAAAACCCAATGCTGTTATTCAAACATTATCAATCTACTTGTTTTAAGTTCTAAAAGGAGCTACTTCATAATTTGTTTTACAAGGATAATTTAGATAATGTATAAAAAATGACAGTTTCTTTCATCTTTGTGACATTTTGAGTAAGTAAAGACAAGTCTTTAAAATGTTTTGTTGCGTAGAGTTTATCTACTTCATAAAACTTCTCAAAATTGGATTTTTTCATAAACGGAGCCACTATCTTAGGTGTAGAGGCAAAATAGCTAAGCTGTAGGGATCAGCCACTAAATGTGAAGTATTTCTTTTCAAGCCGCACTGAGCTGTGCGAAGTCTCACAAAATCCGTGAACAGATGACGTGTTTCTCCCTGACGCCATACGTGGTGCCTGCCCTGGTGAGGGGCGTTCCGCACGTGAGAGAGTATTTTCTTCTGCATCCAGGTGGAAAGGCTCGACTGACAAGCATTTCCAGAGAGGTACTGAAGAAGGCAAAGCCCTGCATTTTGTTAAGGCTGGTTCGCCGTGCGATGCCGGAGCAGCGCAGTGCAGGGCTTGCAACCACGAGATGGCAGGAGCTGCCTTCAGTGCCTCAGCCGGCTCTGGAGCAGAGTCTGGCCAGCACACGGCTCTGCCAGAAACGTACTTCTGCTAAAAACATAGTCATAATGCTTACAACGTTTAGCATTCAAATATGCCCCCCATCTGTGATTATTAGAAACACAAACATGAGCAAGGGTTCAGGAAAATGTCTTGTGTGGTGCGCAGCTAAGCTAAGCTTGTCTTGGATTTTGAAAGCTGTGCCTCCTTTCCACACGCTGCTCTGCCGCTGGTTACACCAGCTCGCACAGATCCCAAGGCAACAGAGAAGTATTTTGGCTATGCAGGCTGAATTTTGTTGTCGCGCAGGCCATAGAAGTTACTTTCCCTTAGTTTCGGTTAGACCCGTTGGCTCGTAGGGGAGCTCAGCACCTCTGTAGAATGATTCCTTATCTAATTAAGAATCCAACCACAATCCCTACTAAGTTGTTCCCGTGACTGTCACCCCAGTCTTAGATTGTGTACTTTACGTCCTGCCGGAAATTGTTTGGCTTTAGTTTCCAGGAGCTTCCTTTCTCAGCTGAAATGAAGATCAGTCTAATGCCAGAAACTTTCAGCCCCGTGCAGGTGGTGAAGAGGTCACATCCCTTCACTCTGTTAAATGAAATATGAGAAGCTTCTCTCATGTCCCCATGCAAGGCAGGTTTTCCAGATCTCAGCTCTTCCTGTTGCTTTTACAGAGGTCACTTGGAGACTGAATCCTTGGTCTCCAGCCCCTTCATAAAAGATGGTCTCCAGCGATGTGTGCACGAACAGTGCCAGTCCCTGCCCTTAGTCTTAGTTCTCCTGCCTGTGCATCTGAGGTTCGCTGCTTAGACGCTTGAGCTAACCCTTCAGAATCTTCCCTTGGGGTCAGCCATAACCTTGCCTTAGGAACTTGTACCATAAAGGACTTCTGAATAGTTGCTTTCAGCCCTATCCCACTACTGTCATAAGCTGAGCTCATGTTTTAACTAGTTGCTTATTGTTCCTGTTGCCATACTTTTGCTACTGGAGTGTATTTCTCGATATATCTTCTCTAGATATTAGATGCTGCCTTCTTGTTTCCAATGTAAATGTATTCCTAGCTAATTTGTAACTCGGTTCTTGTGCTGGCCCTGCCCTTCAGTTTACTTGAATTCTCTCTGTTCACTGTTGTTTTCTCCCTCGTGTATCTCTAGAGAGCAGTCACAGATTGTCTCAGCTAGAAGCACTAAGCCATGTCACTTCGCTGCTGCTTCTAGTCCGGTTTGTCTCTTGAGTTTGTGTTTTTGAAGCAGATGATCAGAGCTGTACTCAGGCCTTCTCTAGTGAGATCAGCACTTAGCTTGCACAGGAGCAGTAAGAATTTCATGTCCTTACTGGGAGCATCTTTCTCTGCATGTCCTCAGATGCTTGATACAAGAATTTCCAGTTCGGCTGATAATTGCAATTCTGACATAAGATGTTTCATTAAGGCATTTGGCTTATTCAGGTCTAGTTTTTATAAAATCCAATAAATTTCACAATGTCCTGGTAATTAATGCTACCATCTGAAGTCCATCACTATTAGCCTGCTTCATTTTGCCACATTAACCATTCTGGAGCTTTTGGGGGCATCCAGCTTGCCCCTTTCAGTCCCATGATTACAGCTCTCCGCTTCTGCAGGCCTCCACTCCTCTGTCCTTTCCTGAGGGTGCCAGAGCTTGGTAAACGTTTATGTAATTAGCCAAGCAACTGCTTTGAAAAACTGCTCACAAAAATGGCTTTAAAGTTTCTTGAACATTGTCTGCGATTAGCTTTGGTTGTGGTTATTTAATGATCTGCTTAGTTGAACAGTCATTGTTGAATAGAAAATATTTTTGTTATTACTGTGAAAACAGAAGGCCCCACTCAGTATCTTTGCAAGCACAGAAAGTAAAGATTTATTGAATGCTTTCTCTACCACTAATAGTTATGGTATCCGTTCCCAATAATGGATGTAAGCTATTACAGTAATTTCCCTCCTTGTGGTTCTTTTAAAACATCCTTGTTGTCCTTTACCTAACTGGTAAGAGTTTCTTTATTTTTACTTGTGTCTGTAACTTCCCTTATTTTTTGTGTGTATTTCATAAGTGATCACTTCCAAGTAATTTCCATGGATTGTTAGCAAACATGTCTGATCTTTATTTAGGAGAGACAGATTTATGATGCCTGTTATTAGGAAACAGAACATTGTGCTTATATAGTTGGACATTATTTCCCTGATAGGTCAGATGGTTTCACAATGTCATAACCTATGCAAGATTTTGCAAGTAGTTATGCAAAGTAACATGAGTTAAAAAATTTCTGTGGCTCATAACTGGGGTTCTCTTACAGAAACTGTATTTTGCAGTGGTATTAATTTCCTAGCAGTGTGTTATTTGTATTGTGGTACAGTTCCATTCATGGAAGAGAAATCACCTCAGAAGTAACAAATATATTAAAGCTTCTGCGTCTAAAGAAGTCCTTGACCTAAAAGGGTACAAACTGGGGCAGTGTTTTGGGCAGAGTCCTCTGTATTTTTCCTGGTTTTGTCTTTTTTCCAAGATACCTGGTTAGGCCAGCATCAGAGCCAGGGTGCTGAGCTACTCAAACCTTTGCTGCTTGTATTCTTTTGTAGTAAAGGTCATTGGTCCAAAATGCTGAACAAAGGTGTGAATACACAAGTAAGTGAATTCCTTGCCCAAAGGGTTCCCAGCCTTGTTGAATCAAAGAAGAGAAGAAACACACTGACCCCATCTTACAGGAGTGCAAGTGACTGATGTGAGACTGTGACAGAGCTGGAGGCCTTAGGCCAGTACTTGAAGGGGGACGCAATGGCCTCTCCGTGGGTCAGTGCAGAGTTGCGTGTGGGGCAGCGCCCTGGCTCTGACTGCGGCTGTTAGTGGATGCTCAGGTAAAGAATACGTGCCGAGGGGAGCACGCAGCGATGCTTCCTTGGCACGCTCTCAGGGCACAAACCAATTTGCCTGTCCAGAACCAGCCCTGAAATGCTGTTTTCCTTAGTGGCATAGGCCGGGGTAGTAAGTTAGGCTACAGAAATCTCAGGGAGAAAATTATGGTTACGGCTTGATTTTATGTGTTTTTAAATCTTTTCACTTGAGAAATACCTACCCAGAAAAGGTCTTAGGTGTGAGGTGCCTTCAGAGAAAGATCTTGTGTGTGAGCTGTATAACGACGTTGCCGTGTTCACTTTGCTTCTGCCCGCGAGCCGCGTGGAAGCGCTTTGCAGTGTCACTGAGCAGCATTTACTGCAAGGCTGTGTTTTTCACTGCTGATGAGGGCAGAGAGGGGTGGCTATGATCCCACAGTCCAATCTTTTGTGTAATAAAGTCCATTCCTCTCTTCCCCTTTATTTAGAAATGCATCTGATCGACTTAAAATCACCCCTGACGGAGACCAGTCCAAAGAGTCATCAGGGCCATTGCTGGTGTGGTGGTGGGGGCTGCTGGGAGGTCTGGGGGGGTGGACAACAGAGAGTGGCCCAGTTCGCTGCCCCTGCAGAGAGCAGCTCCCCTCGCTGCAGTCAGAGCAGAGCTTGGGGACAAGGATGGCCAAGGCCCAAGCTGCAGGATAGTGCTCCTGTTGTTGATTCCATCACATCCGTGGTTCTGCTGCTCCAGCAACTACTTGCGCCCCTCAGTAAAATCTTCCTGTTACTTATGACCTGAAGTTGTCTAATGCCAGCCTTCAGTCTTTGAATCTTAAGGAGCATAAAAAACGGGCTGTATTGTTACATGGATTGTGAGGGCAGAAAGGGGCAGTTCCTATCAGGTGATCTGATTCTGTCCGACACAGGTGAAGGCCCTTCCCTTCCCCCCTCTTCCCCCCTTTTCCTCCCCTTTACCCTCCTCTTCCCTCCCTTTTCCCCCCCCTTTTTCCCTTTTCCCTTCCACAGGTTTTGTTCACGTGCTGATTTGTATAGACTGTTATCAGGTCTTTCCTTAATCTTCTTTGATAAGCTAAATAGATCAACTCCTGAAGTCGCTTACTCTAAAGCAAACTTCCAAATTCTTTAATGGTTCTCCGGGCTCCTTGATGAACCGTATGTCATAGATCAGCCTTTTCCTACAACTGTGAAAGTCCCGTGGGACTTGGCGATGCCACCGCTGCTGCCTCAGAGCCGCATCAGGCACCTCACCGCTCTGTACCCGCGTCTGCCTGCGGGCAGCGTTGCGGCCGGGGAAGCAGCGAGCGCTGGGAGAAGGGCTGAGAGTGAACCCGGGGAAGAAGGTGAGACCAAGGTGCGAGCAGAGGAAGAGTCCCAGTTTGGGAGGTGTGGAACAGCACAGCCCCCTGGAGCCAGAGGCCAAGGTGGCCCTGACAGGTGCTGCTGAAAAAAGAGAAATCCAAAAGCATGTTTGCGTGATTGTGGATAAACTAGTGAGGTCCAGGGAATTAACAGCCTGTAGCATGTAATGCTGATTGCTGGAGTAAACAGGCTTGGTGGTGCTGCTGGTGGGGCAGTGAGCCAGTGGGCATGGGCTGTTCAGTGGAAGCTCTGGGCACAGAAAAAGCTTCTTTACCTTGGCCTGGAAAGAAGTTGCAGAACAGATCTACAGGACTCCTGCACTCCGTGAGGCTGGTTTCACCTCAGCACTGGACAAGTTGGAGTGTGTCTCCCCTTCCCTTACAGCAACTGAATCCCTCTCAGCTGAGGAGTAGTAACAGCTTCACATCAATGACCCTAGCATGGCATGCAGTGGGTAAATTCAGCCCGTTCACCTCCCATGCTGTCCTCTGCCCGGGCCTGGTGCTCACAGGAGCTCCCAGAGCCCTACGTCTTGGTGATCTTGCCGTACAAGAAGGATGGAGAAGTTCCCCGCCCTCAGATACTGTTCCAGGTTGACCCCCAGGGACATCTGCTAAGGGCATGTGCTAAACAATTTAAACCAAAACAATCAATTTAAACAAATTTAAAAATAAAGGCAAAGTGCTTGGGCAGTCTAGTGCCTGTAAAGTATATGCAACTGCTTTTATATAATATAAAATCGCAATAGCATTGATAGTTACGGGTGTTAACTGTAAATGTTAAAATATGTATGCATTGTGTATTAGAAAAGGGAATGCAATGTCTGTTTTGTCTGAAAGAGAAATTCTTCAGTGCTGCTTTCTATTTTTGTCACTTTTAGGAGACATTTTGGTCTAGCAAAACACAGGAATCTTTAGCCATACTAATGCTTTAACATAACAAAAATTATAAAGCCATTAGCAAAGTAGATGGTGTCTACCTGAAAATGATGCATTGGTGAGCACTTAAAACAATTTAAATTTGGTGTTGCCATTTTTATAGTACATCATTTTACAAGTCCCTTGGACGTTTGCCAAATGCACTGTGTTGCTCAGGCATCCGCTTGGGAAAAAATATCTTTCATATCTGAGAGCTCATAGTATGCACTTTAGGTCCAAATCACACTCAAGGTTTCCAAATTTCCCATTTTTTCAGTTTCCTGCAAAAAGCTGTGCAGCATTTCCATGCAGGAAGATGAACTTTTCTGAGCAACTAGAATGTGTTTCTGGGATGCCTCACGGGCAATCCAGCCTGGTGCAGCTTCTAGTGTGCATTAGAGCCCTGGATAAATCACAGAGTGGTTGAGGTTGGAGGGATGCCTGCAGATACTCCCTGCTCTGAGCAGGGTCACTCAGAGCAGGTTGCTCTGGATTGTGTCCAGGTGGGTTTTCACTGTCTCTGCAGACGGACATTCCAAAACCTGCCTGGTCAACCTGTTCCAGTGTTCAATCACCCCTGCACTAAAATGCTTTTTTCTTATGTTTAGATGACATTTTGTGTATCTCAGTTTGTGCCTGTTGTCTCATGTCCTTTCCCTGGGTGCTACTGAGAAGTGCCTGTCTCCGTCTCCTTCACACCCTCCCTTCAGGTATTCATATACATTGATGAGATCCCCTGAGCCTTCTCCTCTCCAGGCTGAGCAGTCCCAGCTCTCTCAGCATCTCTGCGTGTGAGAGGTGCTCCAGTCCATCATCTTTGTGGACCTTTGCTGGACTCTCTCCACGTAAGCCTGCTGCTTTGACCTGCTGGCAACCTCTGCCTGATGCAGCTCAGTGGGCTGGTGGCCATCTTTGCCACACTGCTGGGTCATGTTCAAGTTGTTGTGCACCAGGACCCCCAAGTCCTTCTCTGCCAGGTACTTTCCAGACAGTGGGCCCCAGCTTATGTTGATGCATGGGGTTATTCCTCCCCAGTTGCAGGACTTTGCTTTTCCCTCTTATTGAACTCCATGAGGTCCTTCTCAGCCCATTTCTCCAGCCCATCCAGGTCCTTCTGAATGGCAGCAGACCCATCTGGTCTATCAACTGCCCTTCCCAATTTTGTATCATCCGCAAGCTTGCTGAGGCTGTGCTCTGTGCCATCATCCAGGTCATTAATGAAGGTGGTCAACAGTATGAGCCCAAGTATTGGCCCCTGGGGTATGGTCCCTCCCTGGAGGAGCTCAGTCTGAGCAGGCACAGCAGGCACGGAGGAGCAGCAGAAGCACATGCCCAGAGTCGGCTGGCAGGCTAACAGCAGGGCCAGGGTTACCAGGTGTCTCTCCTGGCTTCCTTTTCCCCTTATAACTGCTTTTCTACTGATTTTTAGTTCTTTCATGCCTTTTCCAGAACAAAATTGCTGATAAATATTTGGGGTTGCTTGATGTGAAGGTGGGAGGCAGTGGAGAAACCTTCCCAATCAATAACTCCATTCAGACCCTAAAACTGAAGTAGAAGTGCAGAGAGCTGTTCGGTGATCTAAAAAGCAGCCAACCTCCTGGCCTCAAACTCCGGGCAGTAAGCTTCAATTACCGGTCGAGTTATGCATGGTGGTATAAATCTGGCTGCAGTGGGTGCTTCGCTTTAACTCTATGGGTGATTTTGCTATACTGGGACTGCCTGTAAACATACAGGTACCCACATATGGAACTGACATGCACACAGGGACCTCTCTCATGCAAGCACTGATGTAAGATACCTCTGGTTTGCTCTTCCTGGGCAACTGTTTTAACATCCCCTCTCATGTAATTATCCTTGTGGGCTGAGGAAACTGCATTTTAAAGCAAGGCAGAGGGTTTTTTGCCTCTACCACTACTGCTGAGAGGCTGTCTCAGAATTTCACTGCCATCAAGATTATATATCTTCAGATTTCCAGCCTGGTTTTATGACTTTATATACCATATTTTTATGACTTTAAATACCATTTACTATTGTGCAAGCATTTTTGTCTTTAGTTTTAACAACTCTTTTCCCTCCCTGATGTTTGTATCCCTGAATACACTGAGGAAAAATGCTCTCTTACAGCCTTTTTTGTTTTTTGGGGTTTTTTTTCCCCTGACTGAAATAAGCCAAGCTCTTTGAGGATCTGCTTGGGTTGTGCTGTGATTGTGGTGCAGAAACCTCTCATCCAGCGGGGCTTTTGCTGGCCTGTTGACAGATGCAGAGTGGCACTGCTCCCAAAGCTAATAAATCCTGCTAAAGCGTTTGGTTTAAAAGATCGAGCCTGGCATCAATATGTCAGTATGGCCAGGGCTGGCCATGAGAATTTCCCCAGGTTAGTTCTGTGCTGCATCTGATGTTTTTGCTGCTGTTTTTCTGTCATTTGGAAGGTCTTAACCAACTTCGGTTTTGACAGTTCTGACATTCCCATATATTTCCCTGTATGTCCTCTAAGATGTCAGGTGGTCCTATTTTCCACTAATTTTCAAAGCAGCAATTGTAGATGCTGTGTTCCCAATACCCTCTTTGAAGAGGCTGGTTCATATAAATAGCCTTACTTGTTTCTTAGCTTGCTGGGTTAGGACTTCTAGCATCTTCAGACTTTCATCTCACCAGTGCGTACAAACTCCTCAGTCCAGTCTGCTCCTTTACTAAGAAACTGGAGAACATATTTACAGACCTTTTAATTAGAATGAAGCCCATGAATCTTCACCAGTCTCAAGCCTTTCTTTGACATGCTGTTATTTTTATTAAGACCAAGTTTGAAATATTATTGACAATTTTTATTTTGGTGATTCTTTGTTGAAGATACATACTGAGGGTGCTATCTGAGCCCTGCTGTTACTAGCAAGATCCATTTTTTGTTCTAAAAAAGATAACTTAAAGTAATCTGTAGTATCTTTCACTTTGAATTTAATAGAAAAGAACAGAATAGACTACACTAGACTAGACTATTTTGGTTGGAAGGGACCTACAACGATCATCTAGTCCTACTGCCTGACCAATTCAGGGCTGACCAAGTTAAAGCATGTTATTAAGGGCATTGTCCAAATGTGTCTTAAACACTGACAGACTTGGGACATCGACCACCTCTCTAGGAAGCCTGTTCCAGTGTTTTGAGTTTCACTCCCTTGCAACATAGGAGAAACCCTGCACAGTCCAGTTGCATGGATCTAGAGTCATCAGTCAGAAAGAGAAGTCCTGAATACTGTACAGATGGCTTAATGAGGTTAGATGAAGGAATTGGGTTACCTACTCAGGTAACTGCTGTCAGGGGTTCAGCGTAGCTTGGTTTGAATGAAGTCCCACAGGCATGATGTGTGTGTGTGTTATTTTGCTCCTTTGGTCTTCCAACCTTCTCTTCACTAGTATGTCTAGTACAGGAACTGCCCAGAGTTAAAGTTCTTTGGGGAAGACATTTAATGGTACCTAAGTAATAATGCATTAATACTTGCCTATGAAGAGGGAAACCCCATTTCCAGGCCCATTATCTAGCAGAATCTTCTTTCCCAAACGGAGGAAGGGAGTGGGGCTCTGAAGCTGCTTTCACAGTCAGAACAACCTCTGTAATTTTCTCAGGTGTGGGCTGTGTTCTTTGCCGTTTTCACGCATGTGTCAAAGTGTCAATGCAGATTCCAGACAAGGTGTCTTGACCACGGGCTTTGCTACAATGCTTGGGCCCAATCCTAGGAGGTGATGGGACCATCCTCTGAGGCAGTGAGCATCCTTACAAGAACCTTACATAGTCCCAGCAGAAGTTGGGACTCTCCAGAACCAATAAAATAAAACTTTGGATGGTTTCAGGGATAATGTTAGATTTCCACATGTAACCCATATCTTACATAACACAAATCCCTTTGATGATTCTATTCTTTGAAAGTGAGTTCTTGGCTAGCCCATGTCCTTGTGTCACCTAGCCAACCTCCAAGGCAGAAGCAGGGGCTTTCGTGGGAAAAGGATCATGCCATGGGAGAATGGGTTAGGGCTGGGGAAAGAGGTGGATAAACCTCCTTTCATATTATCCATGCAGGGGAATTACCCGCTCTAGGTAGAGCTGCATCGCTTGATTTTTGGCAGACAACTCTCTGTTATACAAACGAAAATACTTGCTGTGTTGGTGTCTTCTATTTGGTGAAACCACATGGTGGGGCAGATTCATCTTTGTCGAGTATAGATAGTGTGTAATTATTTGGCTACTTGGAACAGGTATGTGAGATGATTAAGCAATTGTGTATCTATGAAGAATCTGCATGCCACTACTTTTGTTCTTCACCTGAAGTACATGATGAAATGCAGCAAACTGATACGCCAAGTGGCTGAAGGTGATGTAAATATTTGAAACCCTGAAGAAAGACTCATTTAGTGGTATCCAAGTTGGCTGTTTTCCCTCTGGAGCTATCGGTCTCTCTGGTACGTTCCCACTCTGACTGAGATGTGCAATACTTGGCATCTCATACCTCTTCATCATGGCCTAAGCCAGTAATGGAAACACTCGCCTGCATAATTCTCTGCCATCTAAGCCCTGCTAATTGGAAATTGAAAAAAAAATGTTTCTCCCAGTTTTTTAAATCAAGAGCTAGTAATTTCACTCTCTCTTGGAGGGTTGCTCTAGTGGTTATGAAATTTAGCTTAATCTGCATTAATACTGCCTTTTAGCATTGGTTTAGGAAAGAGACCAAAAACCCACACCAAGCTCCAAAGAGCTATTATAGAGCAGTTGCAGGCAGAATGCTGAGGATCCTTCCTTTATAGAGAATAATAAATGTTAATGCAGTCCTTAGTGTTTCAATGTCATGATTAAATATTCCAGAGTCTTATTAATTGAATATTTTATATTCGTGCAAATGGCCTTGATCCGCACAATGGCATACTAATTCCAAAGTGCCATTTAAAGGGAAGGGAGAAAGAACATATTCAAATTCCTTCAAGGAAACAGTGCAAACAAGCCTTTTAAAAATGGATGCATTAATAAACTCTTTGGCAATTTACTTTGCGTGAAGCAGCTATGTGGAGGAAATGTAAATATGTTTGTGTTTTGGGTTTTGTGGGGTCCCAGAGTCATACAGACAGCTTGCCATTGGTACTGCACAAAAAAACTGTCAGTAATAAAGTATCTGAGGGGATTAAAATTCTGTAGATAGATCATGCATCCTTTCAGTGACACCAACATTGTGATTCTGTAGTGGCAGATATTAACCTTTTCCCCCATGTGCCCCGATATTACAATTTGAGGAAGTTTCAGGCTTCTATTCCCCTAAAGCTGTAAAGAGTTAAAAGGCAGTTACAAGCTCCCAGACCTCGTTCAGGAGGTGAGGTTAGCTAACTGTCTCTTCTAGAAAACGTTACCCAGTGCTGTCCTAGGCAGTGTGTGATAAAATGGTCTTCTCCTCCTGTGTCTTGCTTTGAGGTTTTGCTTGATGAAGGTCTCAGAACACCTTGTCTCTCTGACGTGCACCAGCCACGGCCTCACGCGGTGATGTTTGGTTCGGACGTGTTCTCACAGGTTTCACAGGGTTGTTGCGTTTGTTCACTAATCTGTGCTGTTGTTTTTCTCCAAGCGGAATTTTCCCTCCTGTATTAGAGAGGTGATACTTGCTTTGCCAAAACCTAAGTACACCAAATCTACTCTGAAGCAGGAAGGTTTCCGTTCTAGTTAAGATTTGTTATCTAGAAAAAGCTGGGTTACTTTCATATTTATGATGATAACATGAAACAAGTTTCTCTGCAGTAAAGTGGGATTCAGGGACGCTAGCTATTGCTACTGCAGTATCAGACATGGACTCGATGCTCTGCTGGTGTTAAATACATGTGCTGACAGCAGAGCATTTGCCAGGGTAAGTGTTCCTGTTTTTTAAGTACAAGTATAAAAAAATGACACACTGGTTTCCTTGCATTTAGTTAACTCTTGTTGTAGAACATGACAGTTTAGTGCTTGCCTGGCGGAACTTTAATGCAGCATGACAGGGAATACACATTATTGTAAATTTAAAATAAATGTCTCTTGCTTTTCTTCACTCTGTCTCCTCTTCCTCACATACTAACAAGAATAATAAATAAATAATAATTAAATAAGTCATTAAGATTCTGCAGGAGGCAGCCGTTTCTGACAGCAATGACCTGCCTCTTCTTTTGTGAAGGTGAGGTTCATCGGTCCGTTTATGATGAAATTTACTGCCAGTTGTATGATTTTTGTCTTGTCCTGATTTTACCCTGAATTAATCTGTTTGGACCACGAATCAAGGCTGACCTTTATACGACAAGCCTCTCGTATTGCAGAAGTGACATAGGAGGAGAGAGCCGGCAGTTCAGTGGGGGAAGCTTAGAAAGAGCTGGCTGCCTTTGTGGCTCCTCTGAGATGTAGAGGCTGAGTCCAGCAGTCAGACCTTCCTCGACTTGCCCAAAGGAGCTCCGGTGCTCTCCTGTGCCACGACCTGCTGCAGTCTTTCCACCATCATTTCTGCTGTCTCCAAGAGGACCACTAGCTGGTCACGGGGCAGGGGAAGTGCCCATAGCTGCCTGCGGTCGGGGGACTGAGCACAAATGCCAAAGCAGCAGTTGCCTGCCAGCTGCCCAGCTCTCCTAGTCACAGGAATCCTGGCAAAACTAAGCTGCCAGTCATTTTCACGTAAGACTAGTGAATGAGCGGAACATACGTACATGGTTATACCAGCTTGCTGTCCGGTGAGACTAAGCACCGGTGGCATCTTTTTTCCTTTCTTCCTCTCTCCTTTTTAGATGAAATCCAAGTTCACTGCAGCACTTTTAAGATGATGAAAGGAAAACCTGTTAATAAAATCCTTTTCAAAGAATGTTAGCATCTCAGCTGGCTGGAGATCAGTTGGGCCTGCGGCTTATACAGTGTGATAGAAAATCAGTAGCATAAGAGAAAAGCACTAATACAGTAAGAAGGGAAATAGATAGCCACTGTGGGTTGCTATGGCTACTCGGTACCTCTGTGCTCCGCTGTCCCTTTGGATGTCTTCATTCCAGTGTTGGGTTGTATTGTTTCAGAGCTGTGGTCAGTGGTAGCACCGTTGTGACCGTGAGATGGCCAGTGCCAGGTACAGCTTGATGCCCCCAGTAACACCCATAGTAGGCTGCAAAGATTTCAGCGGTGGTGTTATCCGCAAGGGAGTGCACTGGATTGCATGTGACGTTTTCTCATGGAGATGAAGCGAGCAGCTCACGGGTGGGTAGAGGGGCTCAGCAGGGTCCATGGAGGATTTCTAAATCAGGGCTGCTGCTGATCAGTGACAGAGTTCCTTAGAGCAGGAGTGGTGAAACTGGTCAGGTCTTTGTAACCCTCATGTTTCAGGGAACTAAGTTCCATTTGACTGTGGTTGTCAATGACTGCTGTTGTAGCCAGATGATGGTGTTTGCTCCTGATGATGGAAAACATTTCTGTTTGGTTAAGGGTGAACACTGTGCATGGAGTGAAAGCCATGCTTATGTCCAAACTGGGACTTCCCCAGGTGAGATTTTCCCCATGTGAGGCGTTACCCTCATTCCCGCAGCATGAC